>NW_007231628.1:0-52601 GCF_000164805.1 Carlito syrichta | reverse complement strand
GGATTGGCAGTAGTGGGAATCTGCCAGGGGAGGGGGGCACACCTCATCAACAAGGGTACCCGCATAATGAACATTTGTATACCTAACCCTGAATTGTAACCCACATCTTTAAAATAAAAAAATGAAAAGTTAAAAAAAAAGTTTTGGCTGAGAAACTAGAATGCCAAAAAGGGCTTCTGGGAGTACCATGGCCTTAAGGGTACAACATTAGTGTTCAGAGCCACTAAAGAAGAAGGGCCCAGATAAACACCCCAGGTTTCAAGTTTTATTCATAGAATGACGTGACCATAGTTGTAGTGATGAATCAGAAATAGACCATCTGTCATAAAAACTGAAGCTTGAGTGTGAATCTCCTCAATCACTACAATTTAAATTAAAACAATTTTTTAGAGAAAAGTTCTATGCTGCCTAGACTGGTCTTGAACTCCGAGGCTTAAACAATCTTCTTGCCTTGGTTTCCCAAAGTGCTACAATTACAGACATGAGCCACCATGCACAGCCAGAAGATGGAGAATTTCACCAAATAACTGAAACATGTATATAAGAGTGAGTGTGAATATGTGTGTGTGTTGTATGTATGTGGGAGTGCAAGTGGTTAAAAACGACCATTTAAAAAGCAAAAATATTAACGATGCATTGCAGGGTTTATAACAACATAAACAGAAATAAAATAAGTAGCAACAAGAGAAAAATGGATGGAAAGAATGTCTCAGTCTATTTGTTCTGCTATGACAAAATATCTAAGACTGGGTAATTTATAAAGACTAGAAATTTATTTTCTCACAGTTCTAGAGATTGGGAAATCCAGAATCAAGGTGCTGGCAGTTTGGGTTGTCTGGCAAGGACTACACTCTCTTTCCGAAATGGTGCCTTGATGCTACATTCTCCAGAGGGGAGGAATGCTGTGTCCTCACATAGCAGAAGGCATAAAGACAAGCAAGAGACAAATGTTGTATGCAGCGTCTTTCATAAGGGTCTTAATATCATTGATTCGGGAGAAACTCCCGTGGCCTAATCTTAAAGTCCCCACTCTTAATACTCTCATAATTGGCTATTAAGTCTCAACACCTGAATTTTGGAGGGGATACATGGAAATCATTTCAAAGGATAAATGGAACAGGCTGCTGTAAGGGTCTTACATTGTTTGTGAAGTAATATAATATTTTTCAGATACAGACTGTGCATATCATACTTTTAGAGTAATCACTAAAAAAGAAAGTAGAGCTAAAAAAATTAGAGAACATATAATGGAATGCTAAATAAATATGCAACTAATCCAAAGAAAACCAGAAAGGAGAATTGTAAAAAAATATTGTAAAAGATGAGATAAATAGATGACAAATATCAAGATGGTAGATGTAAATTAAGCACATCAGCGGTTACATTAAATGTAAATGATGTAAACTATAATTAAAGGGTAGAAGTTGTCAGAGTAAATATAAAGACAAGACTCAACAATATTATTTTCATAGAAATACACCTTAAATTAGCAGGCATGGACAAATTGAAGGTAAAATAATTTAAAAGATATATCATGGAAGCACTAAGCATATGAAAATTGATGTGGTTATATCAATATTAAAAAAGGAGTATTGCTGGAGATAAGAGGGTAATAAGGGGGAGCATTTTGTAATAATAAAAAGTAATTCATCAAGAAAATATAAAATATTAAATATGTATACACTTAACTGACAGATTTAAGAGGAGAAACAGACAATTCTATAATCATATATAGATATTTTAATGCCATTCTCTCCATAATTGATAGAGTAAGTATACAAAAGCAATCAATCAAACAAATCAGCAACAACAAAACAAAACAGGAAGGACATAGAAGATGTAAACAACACTATCAAACAACTCAACTTAATTAGTATTTATAGAACACTGTACTCAACAATAGTATAAAACACATTCTTTTTACATAAACATGGGATATTTAAGATAGATAATAGACTAGGTCATAAAACTTACCTCAATACATTTAAATCCATTCAAATAATATAAAGTATGTTCTTTGACCCTAATGGAATTATATTTGAAATTGGTAGCAATTAGATATTTAGAAAATACCCATATTTGGAAGTTAGGCTACATATGCTTAAATAATCCGAGTCAAAGAAGAAATCACATGGAAAAAAAGAAAATAGTTTAAATTGACTGATAATAAAAAACACAGCATGCAAAATTATTAGGATGCAGATAAAGGAAGAGACAAGAACAAGTAGGATATCTGAATACATTATATATGTGCTAAGTAAATTAAATTCATTATCAAGTTCTTTCTCACAAATAAAACTGCAGACTCAAATTACTTCATCAGTGAATTCTACCAAACATTTAAGAAAAAAATAACACCAACTTTGCACAAACACTTTTAGGAAACAAGGAAATAGGGAACATTTCTCAACTTAGTTTATGAGGCCAGCATAAACCTGATTCCAAATCTGATGATTACAAGGAAAGAAAATACGTAAAATGGATAATAACTTACAATCAAGTAGAGTTTACCTCAGATATGCAAGTTAAGCATCCAAAAAATTAACCAATATAATTCGCCACATTAACAAAATAAGAACAAATGATATGATCATCTTAATAGCTACCGAAAAATTGATTTTTTAAAAATCTCAGCATACTAGGAATGAAAGGGAACTTTCTTAATCAGATAAAGGACATCTATGAAAAGTCTACAGATAGCAAGATATTTAAAGGTGGAATGTTGAATTTCTTTCCTCATGAGTGGATTTGGTGGAACTATGGCTACTCTCACCGCTTCTATTCAACTTTGTTCTATAAGTCTTAGTGCAATAAGAAAAGAAGAAATAAAAGGTATTTGATAAGAAAGTAAAACTGTTGTTACTCACAGATGAGTGACTGTATAACTGTGCAACCCTAGTACTTATAAGTGAATTTGTCAAGGTCACATAATCAAAGTCAATATATAAAACTGAATTTCTATATACTAGTAAGGAACAATGGGAAAATAAAATAATAAAATGTATAATATCAAATATGGGAATTAATCTAATAAAAAATACGCAAGATCTCTGCATAGAAAACTACAAAACATGGCTGAGAGAAATTAGGTAAAGACATGGAGAGATATACCATATCCATGAATAGAAAATTCAGTAGAGTTAAGATGTCCAATCTCCTAAAGTTGATCTAGAAATTCAACACAATCTTAATCAAAGTCTTTGCAGACCTTTTTTTTTTTCTTTTTGAGCTGGGAAGTAGAATTGAAATTGACAAGCTGATTCTAAAATGTCTATGGATATGCAAAGGATGTAAAACAGCCAAAACAAATTTGAAAAAGAAGAGTGAGGTAGAGTACTCACACTACTCAATTTCAAGACTTACTAAAAGCTACTATAATCAAGACAGTGTGGTTTTGGTGAAAGAACGAATGAATAGATTGATTTACACAGATCAGCAAGACCCGCATATATGATCAATTTATTTTCAACCAGTTGCCAAGGTAGTTCAAGGATGAAAGGAGAACCTTTTTAAAAAATTATGCTAAGACAAATGAATATTAATATGAAAAGTAATAGATCTTAGTTCTTCCATCATACCATACATCTATGGTTCTCACACTTTACTGTGCATCAGAATCACCTGGAGGGCTAATTAAAGTTCAAATTTCTGGGTCCCACCCATAGAGTTTCTGACTCAGTGAGTCTTATGTGAGGCATGAAAATTCACATTTTTAATAAGTCCCCAAGTGATGCTTATAGCTGCTACTCTGGTAAGCACACTTGGAGAACCCCACTATACACAAAAATTAACTTGAAATGGATCACAGACCTCAATGTGAAAGCCAGATGCAAATATAAGAGGATATATTCTTGTCCTTGGACTGGGCAAAAATTTATCAGACAGGACCTAGAAAACACTTATCATAAAATGTAAAAAGAAATTGGTAAATTGGATTTTGCCAAAGTTAAAAAGTTACATCCATCAAAAATATCATTGAGAAAATGTATAGGCAAGCCACAAACTTGGGGAAAGCATTCATAGTACATCTATCTGACAAAGTACTTGTTTCCATGATAATATGAAGAACTCCCAAATATCCATAATCAAAATACAAAAACCCAATTTAAAAAATGGGAAAAAGACTTGAACAGACAATTGATAAAATAAAGCAAATAAATATTCAATAAGCACATGGAAATGTGTTCAACATATTTAGTTATCAGGGAAATGCAAATGAAAACCTCAGTGACATATAACTTTACACACATAGAATAGCTAAAAAAAAATTAAAAACAACACCAAATGTCGACAAGACCAAGGATCAACTAGAACTCTCCTAGATTGCTGGCAGTATAGAAAAATGATTTATCCACTTTGGAAAACTGCTTGGTGGTTTCTTTTAAAGAAGTTCAAAATACACCTGCACAATGAGTCCACAATTTTGCTCCTGTATATTTACTCATAACATAAAAATATATGTACACGACTTGTACAGTAAGTTTCATAGCAGTCTTGTCCATCATAGTCCCAAACTCAAATATCCAACAACAGGCAGATAAGCAACCAGATGTGGTTTATTCATACCAGGGAATATAACTTCAAATAAATAAATAAATAAATAAAAGAGCTATGGATACACTTAACAATGTGGATGAATCTCAAAGACATTATGTTGAGAGAGAGAAGCTGGACACAAAAGAGTCCATACTGCATGACTCCATTTACAAGAAGCTCTAAAACAGGTGCAACCAATTTGGTGGTACACATTGGAACAGAGGTTGCCTGGGTGGGAGGCCAGGGGTGTTCAGGCAATGACTAGAGCGACACATGGGAACCTGCTGGGCTAACAAAAATGTTCTACATCTTGATCACAGTGATGGCCACACAGGTGCATATGATGTCCAAAACTCATTGGCACTGTACATTGACTTATTGAATGTCAATTATACTTCAATAAAAAAAGGAAAAAGATTTTTTAAAAAAGGGGGGGGATGAGATAGAATCTGAAAATGGGAAGAAGGTTGTGCAGTCCTGAATTTGACAGGGGCTATAGTATCTGAATGCCACAGGGGCTTGAGACTCAGCAGGGACAGATCAACAAGGTAGGATTGGAAAAAAACACGCAAACTGCTTCAGTTTCATTCTTCATTGAGTCAAGACTCCTTGGCAAAAGATAGAGGAATTGGGAATGAATGCATGAATGTATGAATGAATGAGTGGTTGGAGAATTCAACTGGATATAAACCAGGGAGAAACAAGACAAAGGAGGAAAGAGCAAAGCCCCTTAAGGGCCAATTTTGCAGAAATTTCTGAACCTGAGGCCTGGGACCCCCTGCCTGGGACAGAATGGATGTGGAGGACAGGCCAGAGGCAAATCTTTGCAAATGCCTCCCTTTGCTCCCACCCCCAACCTCCACATCAGGTCAGTGAGTATGACAGAAAGTGTTGGTGTTGGCATCCCAAGCCCGTATGACTTCCAAAGGCACCAAGAGTCTCTGTGGGACCTGTAAACAGGCAGCAGCCTTGCTGCGTGGATGCTCTCACCTGGCCCATCTGCTTCAGGAGCTGGGCCCTCTCGTGCCCAAGCAGGGCTGCCTGCTCCTCCAGTTGCTCCTGCCGCTGCTCCAGGCGCCCGCAGGCCTGCTGCAGGCCTCGGTGCTCTGCCTTTCCGCGTGCCAGCTGCTGCTTTGCCCGTGCCATCTGCTCCTCGGCGTCTGTCCGCTCCTGCTCCAGAGCCTTCCGCTGCTCCCGCAGCTGGTCCCGCTCCTGCTCCAGCTGCCACCAGGGGGACAGAAGGGCTCTGCACCCAGCCTGTGCTCCCTTGGCCTGCCCCAGTGGGCCTTGCCTTCCTTTCCTCAGGCCTGGCCAGGGCTGGACAGGCTCCCTCATCCTTCCCCCTAAACCTGCCAAGGAGGATGGGCCTCAGTCCAGGAATGGAAAAGATCTGCAGAGAGTAGATGGAAGGAGGGGCCTGGGGCTGGGAGACCAAGCACTGGACAGAGTTTCATTGCAACCCTAGGAGAAACAGGCTCAGGGTGAGGGTTGCCCACCTGCCCCTCACCTCACCTGGAGAACCAGGCGGTTCAGGGTGCCCTTGTCCTGAGCCATCCCTTCCATGAGGGCAGCCATCGTGGCCAGGGAGTCCCTTTGCTCCACTCCCTCTGATTTCAGCCTCCTCATGAGCAGCTCCAGGTCAGCGTTGCTGGACTCGGCCTGGGGCAGGGAGGGGGATGCCAGGGAGGGACCTTCAGGTTCCCAGGAAGAGGTGTTGGTGCCGGAAAAGAAATGAGCCCCGTGTTGTGGAAGTGTGCAAGTTGAAGATGAGATGTGACACATGGAAGTGTTCTCACAGTGGGAAGGCCTTGGGGCCAATGGTCCCTGAGTATTGAGGCTCCAGCCAGAAGAGGTGGCCAGTGGCCCAGGGAGAGGCTACGAAGAGGTAGACATGGCCAGCAGAGAGCAACTGGGGACCAGTGCTCGTTGGTTGGGAAAGTCTGTTGGGGATTTTGGAAGCTCTGGCAATGGACTGAGGGCCCAGGTGTGCATGCGACAGGGAGGTGGGAGGCAAGGCCAGTGAGGCCAGGATGGGCTGGGGCAGACAAGGACAGAGGGGTGAAGTGTACCCGGGCCAGGGCGCTGCGCAGGCCCTCCCGCTCGCTCTCCACAACTTCCCTCTGCAGCTGTACCGCGTTCAGAGCCTCCCGGGCTGACGCCAGCTCCTTCCTGAGCGTCGAGACCTTCTCCTCCAGCTGCTGCAGGCGCCCTTGACTGAGCTCCGAGACCAGAGGGCAGAGTCATGAGGTTGTCTCAGAGTGAGTGGGGGTCCTCCCACAGGAGGGGCCCCCCACAACTCTCTCCAAGCTCAGGGAGCCCCCCAAAGGAACATGAGGTACTCTTGAGAGACAATAAATCAAGGAGTCCTTCATTTCTGGGCTGGAGAGTGGGTGATGTTCTTAGTCAACACACCTGACTGAGGTATGTGTTCATGTGTGTGTACATGTGCACACAGGCTGGGGGGGACACCCACCTCTGCTGGATCCACAGGGTGATGGGCTTGCACAGGGCAGGGTGTTGGGCCCGATGTTGGCATGGGAGTCTGGGTCGAGGAGGGATGTTCAGCCTGGGGGGGGATCCTGGAGACTCCCTTACACCCTGCCTCACTGGGGACACCCTGACTTTCTGAGATGACACTGGTGGGGAAACAGGCCTGTTTCATGGATGAAGACACTGAGGCCCAGAGAGGTGGCTTGCCAGTAGCAGAGCCCCATCTCTCCTGTGGGAAGAATCCTGTGCATATCACCCTCTGAGGACCCACCTGGTCTCCAACGCTCTGCAGCTCCGTTCCTCCTGCAGTGCCAGCTGTTCCTTCTGCTCCGCCCGCAGCAAGAGGCTCCTCCGTAGCTCTGAGGTCTCGGCCTCCAGCCTCTGATTCTCTGCGTCTGCAATGTCTATCTTCCCTTTCAGTTCCTCCACCACTGCTTCCAGAGCTGCCTTCTCCCTGAGAGGTGGGGGGCAGAGGTTAGAGCCACTCCAGAACACACATCAGAGAAGGAGGAGCACAAGGGTAGCCCCGGACACATGCATGCAGGTCTCGGTTGTGTGCCTAGGAGGGTTGATTGGGTGGATGCTGGCCCCAGGGGCCACTATGGGCAGAGGGAGCCCCCAAAGCGCACAGGGTCTTGCTGACTCGCACATCCTAGCATGCTCAGCTCTCTTCCACCCTGGGTCATGTTCAGGGAATCCTTGCAAAAATCTTCTGGAAGGAAAGGACACACATTCCCCACCCACCCCCCTTTCCTGGTATTCCTACCCAGCTCCAGATCTGCTTGTCCTACTGTAGCCCAGGACCCCTGACATCTCACATACCCTATGCAAAGCTGTTCTCAAGTCCCCATCAGCACGTCATCCACCAGCAGAAATCTGGATCTCAGGGCTCCCCTTCCCACCCTGGCCCCCGGAGCATCCCAGTCCTGAGGTCCCCCATTTCCCAAGTACCCCTTGGATCTAGCCCCTCTACCCTCAAGTTGTGGGTCACTCAGATCTGTCCACCTCCTAAGGTCACCTCCATTGTGCTCTTGCCTACAGCAGCTTCCTATGGCCCCACTGCCTTCTGCTCTCAGCGGAGTAGGCCTCTCTCAGTCCCTCTGTCTTTTCCTCTTCCCTACCTCATCCTTCCCTGGCCCTCCCTGGCAGCTAGGTGTGTGCCTGCCTCACAGCTCACACCGGAACTCCAGGTCTCAACTGCACACAGTGCTGTTCCATGCTCCCTGCTTACTCCTGGTTCTCTGCTGGGGAGGTACTTCCTGCCTCTCCAGGCTTCTGGTCTGAAGGATCCCCTTCTGGTCCTGCCCTTTGCTTGTATTCTCATGCCCTTGCTCGAGGCTGACCTGATCCGTATGCCCATGCCTGCCTCTCCCTGTGCCTCTGGTGGCGGGGAATGGGATTGGACTGATTCAGATTGTAGCTCCTGCCCCAACATCCAGCCCACTCTCAGGAAACTCAGAGTAGGTGTAGCTGGGAAGGGCACGTGGTCCTCCTCCCCAGCATGAGGGAAAGTGAGCAGGCAGTGGGGTGGTGGGTGGTTGTCTCTGTTCCCAGTGGAGTGGGCCACCTCATCTCTCTCTCTCTGCCACCTGCAGGAAGCCTTCCTGACCTGCAGGCCCACCCTGGGTCATACTCTTCCCTTCTTAAAGCAGCGTGTGAATTGGGAAGCCCTACTGAGCCTGTCACGCACTTGTGTAGGCCCTGGGGGATCCATACCACACACCGCTCTCTCCCACCAACCCCAGGGCAGTAAGATGTGCATGGAAGCATCCAGAGAGTCTCATGGCCAACTATCCCAGAACTACCTGATCTGCCAGACATGACAGCAGATGGGGCTTTATGGATAAGTTTTGAAGGATGAGGTAGGGAAGAGGGAAAGACAGAGGGACCGACAGAGGGAGTCCTGGGGCTAGGTGGGAGGTAGGAGACAGCACAGCTCCAGGCTAGAGGGCTGGGTTGTGTTGGCAACTTTGGATGCAGCAAAAGGTATGTACTCAGCTTTGGGAAGGGGATTCCAGGGTGAATTCTGCCCAAATAGACCCAGATGAGGAAAGCCAGCATGCCCTCAGTACATTGGGGGTGAGGGGTGAGGCAGGTGGCCTGGACAAGAGCAGTCTTTGTATGGGAGATGCAGCCCCTCCCCTCTTCTGCTGGAAGGTCTCATGGAGGGAGAGGACCAGGTTGGGACTGTCCTGGCCCCACACTGCCCTGTTCCTGCCCAGCCCCTTTCTGCCCCTGTCACCTTCCCAGGAGCTTGCAGGACTCCTGGCAGTGCTGTGCCTCAAGCCTCTGGGCCTCCAGCTGGCCCCGAAGGACCTCTCGCTCCCGCAAGAGCCTCTGTGAGACCCGCAGTTCCCGCCGGGACTCAGACAGCTGCTCCCTGAGTGCGGCCGCCACTGCCTGGGAGGACTCCAGCTGCAGGCTCAGCTTCTGCGAGGTGGGAACATGGGGTGAGCCTCTTTGGCCCAGGCAAGTCTCTGTTCAGAGGCCTGCTAGGGCTCCCAACTCCCCCAGAAAGGACCCTAATAAAACCAGATCCTCCTCCCTAGGGCTGTAGAGCTCAGAGGCAGACCGCATAATGGCACCTCAGCCTGGGGTTTCACACCTCTGCCACTGGGGAGACAGGGTGCCCCGAGGGCTGCAGCTGCCTACCTGCTCCTGCTGCCGCCGCCTCTCAATGGCTGCCTGTACTGCCTGCAGTGTGGGGTCTGGGGTGGCTGGGGAGTGGGCCCGTGGTGGGGACAGTGCCCAATGGGGGAACATGGTTCGCGGGGGGCTCCCTAGTCGGTGCTGTGGTTCCTCGCCTTCAGTATTGCCCCATGCCAGCTCTGGGCACCTGGTGTCTTCTTGGGCCACCTTCAGGGTACAGAAAGGAAGGGACGAAGCGGAAGAGACCGCAGGACCATGATTCAGTGAGGACCATTCAGATAATCCCCAGAATCCCTGTAGGTCACCTGTGCCTTCACCACTGGGTGGACAGAAGACCAGCCGCACCTTTGCGATGCTTGCCAACACGTGCTGCAGGGATGCAACTTCATCCCTCAAGCTGTCCACTACCTCCTGGCTTCCACTGTTCTGGGATTCCTGTGGCCGGGGAGATGCCTTAGTAAGATGGACGGACACCTCAGTACTGTGCAGCCATCCCCCTTCCCAGCCCCACGAACCAGTTTCTGAACATCCATTCTGAGGGACATGATGGTTCTCTCTTTCTTCTCTTTTTGCTCTGTGAGCTTCTCCACCAGCAGCGATTGCTCTGAGAGTCTGTAAATAGGTGGGCAGTGTGTGTGTGTGGGAGGGGATGAGGGGGTTGGAAGGGGGAGAAGGATGGGTAGGAAGGGCAGAAAGCAGAGTCTGTCACATGAGGATCCTGAGAATGCCCTGGCTCTGTCCAGACTCTTCTAGTGGTGTGACTTCCCTGCTGGTGTTTACCTCTCCGCCCTGGGTCTACACTGTGGTCTGAGTGGGCCTCAGTCCCCTGTCTGATCATAGATCTCCCCCTGCTATAGAACCTTCAATGGCCCCTGCTGTCTCAGGAGTAAAATGGAAAATGTGAGTTCAGCATTCAAGGCCCACACCCTGACCCAGTTCTCTAGCCTCATGTCCAGTGGCTGCTTGAGGCTCTGTCCCTGTCCTTGTGCCACAGCAGATGGGTACTCGGTGCTGTGG
Source organism: Carlito syrichta (assembly GCF_000164805.1). Taxonomy (NCBI): domain Eukaryota; kingdom Metazoa; phylum Chordata; class Mammalia; order Primates; family Tarsiidae; genus Carlito; species Carlito syrichta. The sequence goes on along the minus strand of NW_007231628.1, from coordinate 41,909 downwards.
CAGGCTGTCCAGCACTCTCTGGACCCCATATCATGCTCCTTTGGGAGTGTGCTTGACTCAGTTGACTCCCAGAGGGTAGGAAGGGATTATGCCTGTCAGCCTGGCAGGGAATTTGTGGCCAAGTGAGCCCTAGACATCTGGATTCTGTGAAATTGTCCCTGTGGCCAGAAGGTTAGGCTTTAATTGGGAGCTGCCTCCCCATTATGTATTGAAGCTTCTGAGCCCCAGTGTGGATTGTGTGCCCAGAACCTTCCATGCTTACTGTGAGGCTCATAGACCCCCACATGGGACGCTGGTGTTGTGGCACCAGGCAGGAGCGGGTCTGGCCCTTCTGCTTGTCTCAGCCTCTTAAACGATTTACCTAAGACAAACTTTCACCCCTGGAAAAATGTTCCTGTTGTTAGACCTGAAAATTCCACTTCTGGGAACCAACTTGAGGAAATGCTCCAAATATGTTCCCCGCTGTCTTCCCTGCATCTTTTTTTTTTTTTTTTTGAGTTGGAGTCTCACTCTGTCGCCCAGACTGGAGTGCAGTGGCTGCTCCCGGCCACCGCAGCCTCGACCTATGGGCTCCAGCGATCCTTCCGCCTCAGCCTTCTGAGTAGCCGGAATTACAGGCGCGTGCTACCACGCCCGGCTAATTTTTTGATTTATTGTAGAGATGAGGTCTTGCCTGCCCAGGCAGGTCTCGAACCCGTGGGCTCAGGCAATCCACTCACCTCAGCCTCCCAAAGGCACGGGATTACAGGCTGAGCCACCGAGCTGTGTCTTTAAGGGAAGGAGACCCCAATATTTGCTTCTGGGAGATTCAGGCCACCATCTTACAGACTGTCTTGCAGCCACTGGGGTGTTGACTATGAACTGTGTGCACCATGGACGAACCACTCTGGTGTCAGAATGCTGGGCAGACATCAGGACCCCACACTGCACATGAGTGATGTGACTAAACCTTGGAAACTGCAGCTACTTGGCAACTGGAAGGGGATGCTAGGGTGCCCCTGCCCCACCTCCTTACCCTCTCCATGAGAGCCTACAGGCCCCAGGTACCCACCTGGCCTGGAGAGTCACCTTCTCTGCATCCCAGCAGCCCTGCAGCTGCAGCATCTCCGCCACCTTGTCCCGCAGCTGCTGCCCCAGGGTGCTGGCCGTGCTGCCAACCGACAGCCGCAGGTTGGAGTCGAGATTCAGGCAGGCTGTGTGCAGGCGCCGGGCTGTCCTGGCCACATCTGCCTGCATGTCAGTGAGACCCCTAGGAGACAAGGAGACAAAGACCCATCTGCAGGCTCCAGCTGAGAGAGGTGGGCCCCCTCCTCAGCTGCCCTGAAGAGAAGCCCCCACTACGTGGCACTGATTGTCCCACGTGTCACCAAACACCAGGTAGGCAGCCCGGGATGGGTGAGCAGGGGTTGTCTAGCCTGGCCATTTCAGGTTTCAGTGGCCTTCATCAAGAAATCATGTGTAAGCAGAGGTGCTATGTATCTCAAGGGTTGTTGGGATGACTCCAGGACATATCTGTGTAGTGTCCAGCAAGGACTAGATGGACCCCAGAAGCTCCACCCAGGTAGATGTCCTCAACTGCCACAGTGTCCTTATAACTGCTCTGTCCTCCTCTAATCTATCCCAGCTAACCCTTGCCTGCTTCATCTGCCTGTTTGTCCCTCTCCCACTGCCCACCGCAGGCCACCTTCACCACCACTCCCATTGGCCAGGCAGGGTTGGGTGAGGGGTCCATAAGCCAGAGCTGCTGCACCTGTGGGAAGTGCCCCTTCTTCTCTCTGGATGGGACCTTGGTTCCTGGCAGCATGGTTCCTGGCCCCAGGTGGGCAACAGGCACCCACCTCTCAGTGGTTGCACGAAGCTCAGCCAGGTGTCTCTGGAGTGTCACAGCCTGTCTCCACAGGAGGAGGAGATCCTGGGGCTCCCTTGGGCTCATTGGCTGGGTTTGAAAGCAAGAAAATGTCTACTTCAGACCAAGGCCCATTCACCCTCCCCAAACCCACTTTTTTCTAGATGCCATGTTGGGCCGGCTCTATGGGGGCTGGGAATAGACCCAGCATCACCTACCAGGTCCTAAAGATCCCATGTCCCAAAGTCAAATGAGTCCTGGGCTCCTCCATCCCCACCCAAGATATAGAAGAGGACCTGGGGCAGCCCATGTGAATGGTGGTGGACAGGGTGGGGTTTATGGTCCCATAAAGAGGAAGGGTGCTGACTCAGTCTCATCTCCCAGGAACTACTTAGGACTAGAACACCCAGAATCATAACTTGCTCCCCTGTGGGTTGTGGGATACTTAAATAGCACTCAGTTTCTCTGTTCGGAGGGAGGAGGACAGGCTTTTGTCTTTCTCTAATAGGGAGAACGGTTCTTATCTAGAGGGCTCTCTAAGATGCCCAGATGTGGGCCTGGCACTTTCAAGATGCTGGGAGACAGAGCAAGCAGGGGTGGGTAGGACTGTGTGTGTTCCAGTCCTGCAGGGACCTAAGCTGAAGCCCAGAAGGCTCTTGGAGTCTCCATACCACCTTCTCAGTCTCCGCACTTGCTATCTGCCTGTGTGCTGCCCTCTGGAACCCTGGAGGGGTCACCAACACCCAGTGTTTCCCCGAGTTCGCATCGCCTTTCCATACCTTTATAGCCCACTCCATACTTTCCAATGCTGCCCTCAAATAGAGTGCACTCACATCCCTCCTGGTCTCCAAGACCACCAACAACCTTACTTCATGAGGCCTTTCCTGACACCCTCACCTGCTCCTACATCTGAGGTCACCCCCCAACATTGAGCCCAATAACACCTTGCTTTTTATTTTCTGTAGGTCATGCCATTTGATGCCTGGTATACAGAGATGGATACTGGCTTTAGCCACACCACTTCCACCCTCTGAATGGTCATCAAAAGAACAGGATGAGATACTTCCTGGAACCATGGAGAAGCAGATGCTTGGAGCAACCTGCATCATAAATACATTAGATTTCAAACTTCACAACTTCTTGAATGCAAGGTCAGCCTGGCCAAAACAGAATACTCAGGCCAGGAACTGTTGAAGTCAGGGAACCCTGAAGAATGTAGACAATTTCTTGCCAAATCTTGCAATGCTAACATCTGTTTCCTTAACCAAAGGGGCACAGAGGATGGATAACAAAGTCTATGACACTCCCAAAGTGGGGAATCTACTCACACGTAAAGGAGATACCCCCCAAACGACACTCTTGGTATGGTGTGCTACAGGTGAGTCGATCAGAATACCCCCCTCAACACATACACACTTGCCCCTGCAGGAGACTTCACCGCCTGTCTAGGGTTAGAATTGGACAGAGGAAAAAAGTCTTCCCTGTGGATTTAGAACCACATTTGGACTTCACACTGTTTACAGCCTGAATTCATACAACTTGCTGGTCTCGAAAAAAGTCAAGCTGAAAATTTACTTCAATGTGGCCCCAATGATTATTAGAGCCCTAAGCACCCATCAGAAGCAAATAAAAATCCTTTCTGGAAAATACCACATTCACCCCAGGTTTCCAAAAATTTTCACAAAGTTCCAAGGAAAATAAGCAGTTCTCAATTAAAAATTTTTTTTTTTTTTTAAATCACCAAAGAAACAAGGAAACAAAGTACCATGATCTGGAGCCAGCAGAAACAATAGACTTAGACTTAGGAAAATGTCAGATATTAGAACATCAGGTACAGGTGACAAAAGGACTATTTTGACATGCAGCAAAACAAAGAGACGAGAGGCTTGAAAATATGAGCCAAGAGTAAGATATCTAGAAAAGAATCATATAGATTCTTAAAGATAAAAAATGCAATATTTGGAATTTAAACCAAGTAGGCAGATTTAATACAAGTTAGACACCAGAAGAGAAAATTGATGAACAGGAAGGTATATCTGAAGATGTTATTTAGAATACAGTCCAGGGTGATAAAAAAAGAACAAGACTGAATGTGTACATGCATGGGAGATAGCATAAGAAAGGCTAGCATACCTCTAGCTGGATCTAAAAGGAGGAGAGAGGGGTGAAGAGCACAGGTGCTAATTAAAGATTATTTACTTTCCAAAAATAATGAAAGACACGGAGGTTGTGTGAACCCTAAGCAGGATAAGCAAAGAAATCTACACATAGACACATCATGGAAAAATTGCAGAACACCAGAGTCGAAGTGGAAATCTTAAAAGCAGCTGGAGTGAGAAGACAAATTACCTTTATAAGGAATCAGTCAGAATCAAAGCAGATGGGAAGCTGACTTCCCAACAGCAACAATGGAAGCCAGAAGACAGAGAAAGGATATCTCTAAAGTGCCAACAGTAAACAACTGTCAAACACTGAGAATATTTTTCAAGGACAAGGGGAAAATAAAGACCCTTGATAAACAAATGTCAGATTGAACTCAGGGGACTCTTTCTTTCTTTCTTGGGTGTTTGTTTTCACATAGCAGAAACTGCTCCTGTGGTTACCATGACACACCCAGCAATCTGAACGCAAGGACCAAGCAACGAAGGGTATGTGATCTGTCTCAAATATCCCATTCCAGAAGGCCTGCCATTCGAGATCACCCCATAATGATAAATACGGCTCTTCACGATACTCTATAAAGGCAGACCTTCCTCTCTTATGCTTTAGTTGGCTTGTCTGACACCCTCCTTTCCCCCTGCAGGGGGTGGTGGTGGCGGTGGAGGGGTGGTCCGCAGCAGCTGCTGACAGGAATGACAACTGCACAGGACTTGGGGTGGTGGAACCTGACTCCCTGTGGGAAGTGCGGTAATGGCCCCTTTGAGGTGGGCTTGTCTGAGGGATATGTGTGGAGCGGGGCAGGGGAGCGGGCCCAGGCTCACAGCACATTTTCCAGGTGGCTTCAGGGGAGAAATCTTGCCAATGGCGTATGTAGCATACACAGGACTGTGCATTTGATGGAGGGCTATCAAAAACCTCCTCAGCCCCTTGGCCTCCTCACTGGGGAGCCACATTGCCCAAGACCACACTGCTTTCAGGGGTTCCCACAGTCAATGACAGATGGGAGCAGGGGCATAGACACCTGGATATCTCCCTCCCATAGGGACTAATGACTGGCGCCCTGTGCCATGACCCTCTGAACGACTCAGGGTTTCAAAAGTTGAAGAGAGGGAAGCTTCGGGGGGCCTGGAGACCCTTAGCCAAGAACTACGAGCTGCTGTGTGGATCCAGGGTCCTTTCAGGGACCCTTCTCCTGCAGTCTGGTCAGGAACGGGGCCTACAGAGACCACCTGCCTCTCAACAACAGGGTGGTCCACACCAGAGCCAGGATCTGGCTCCAGAGCCTCACTCTCGGGTTCCTGCCCTTCTTCTCTCAAGAGGGGAGGATACTTGGATGTCCCTCACTTTACGGACTGCTATGGCCAAGCCAAGTGGGGGATGTGGTACGGCAGGAGGCCATGGCCTCCCTCATCTCAAGAGGGCTGACTGCTAATGCCAGAGCACCCTCTTCTTGTCCCTGCTACCCAGCACAGGCACCCAAGCAGGCAGCTGCCACAGGGTGGGCAAGATTTGGGGGAGCACCTCTCTCTCAGCTCGGTGCCTCAGCTCCAGCTGGCTCCGCAGGCGTAGCACACTGCCTGTCGTCCTGGCCAGCTCCTGGGCCAGTGAGTCATTGGCCTTCTTCATGTGCTCCAGCTGTTCCCGCAGAAGGGTGTTCACCTGAGAGAGGCCAGTGCTCCTGGACAGACAGAACCATAGTGGAATGGCAGTGGGAGGGTAGCTTCTTTATTGAGAGGTGCTCAGAGCCCCAGTCCCCAAATCAAGGGGATCAAATAGAGCCCGGAACCCCCTGGGCCCAACTGACCCCAGCTCACATGCACAGCCCTGTCCTGCCCCCACAATAGCCCCCCAAACAGAGAACCAGCATTAGGGTGGCTCTCCCAGGTCCATTCCAGTGCCCTCCACCACCACCTCCATCTTTTCCTTTCCTGGCTCTGCCCCTGTAAATTTGGTCAGCTCTCCAATGCCTGAGATAAGCAAGAGTACCAGTCAAGATATGGGAGGGTGGGGTACTGTTGGGGCCTGGGTTAGTACTGGGGGGCTGGGTTAGTGTTGGGAACACATTAATGCTGCAGGGAGGTTATTGTTAGGGGTTGGGCTAGTGTTGGGGGCCAAGTTAATGTTGAGGGCTGGGTTTGGGCAGGAGGCCAGGTTAGTGTTGGGGGACTGGGGTAGTGCTGGGAACCAGCTTGGTATTGGGGGTCTGAGTTGGTTTTGGAGTGCTAATTTAGTGTTGAGGGTCTAGTGTAACAAAGGAGACCCTGGCTATGAAATAATAAACATTCAAGGCCAAATGAGCTGTGGAGTCAGGTCCAGGGTGTGAAAAATGGGAGAAAGGGCACCCCAGGGTTGGTCTTACCATGTAGTGGCCATGGTCAACTCAAGTCCACCCTGCCTACAGTAATGGCCTGAGTACCAGCCTCAGTGGTGCCAGGGTCCTATGGGTGGCAATTCAGGAGAATGGGGCAGGGAGGCCCCAGGACAATGTCTGTTCTGAGTAGGGTTTCCCACAGGTACAAACTTTCACTTTCCTGGGCGGATGGTGGTGGGGGTGGGGTGGAAGACCCTGAGTCAGCCCAGGCATGACATCGTCATAGACATTCTAGGGTATGAGAGTATACAGTGAGGAAGTGTTGGGTGGAGTGATCCACACACTGAATGCTGGGTCTGATGCCAAGGTCCTAATGTCAGTGCTCACTGACTGGAGGTGGGGATCTTCTCTTTCTGACTTTCTCTTCTTCTTGCATTCATGAGTGATGCTGACAGGTGGCAGGGAAGATGCTAGGGTGTGTGGCAAGACTCATATCTGGGGAAGGCTGGGCCTGAGCTCCCTTCCTACTGGTAGGGTGGTGCCTGGTTGGGAATAGGGGGAGCACCTGTGCCAGCAATAACCCTTACATGGCTCAGAGCCCGGGAGATCAATCATTTCCTTACTTTTCCACTCGGCCCTAGCCCCGAGATATGGAAAACCTGGATTCCCCCCACAGTAAGAGAGAGAACAGGGTGGGACTTAGCTCTGCTTGTGGCCTCCATGAGTTGGTCCTGTTCCCAGACTCTGCTTCCCAGGTGCCTTCCCTGCCCATTGAGGCCTGTGGCCAACTCTCAACAGGCAGATGTAACTTAGAGTCCCTTTGGAAAGAACTGGCCAATGACCCCAAGGCACGGTGGGGTGCACTGCCTCTCCAGGCAATGGCTGCACTTCCTGCAGCCCTGACTCTCCTCCACTTATTCTCTCTCACCTCTGTTCTGCGGCCTCCAGACGGCTGAGGGCCTCCTCCAAGTCCACACTGTGCTCCAGCTCTGACCTCCGCAGCCGAGCCTCGGTAGTCTCCAGTCGGGCCTGCAGCTGGAGAAGAGTGTTAGCCCACCTAGTCTGGCTGCTCCTGACCTGCCCAGCAGGGACAGGGGCATTTTGAGCACAAAGCCCACCCCAGAGCAGAAGAGAGGGCTCCCCAGGGCTCCACAGCAGTGATGGGGTTTGGTCTGGTGAGGCTTAGCCCTTCCACTCAGTGGCCACATAGGTGACCATTCACACCCTGCCCTTATGCCAGGTGTCCATGGCTCACAGAGGAGAGGAAAGGCAAGGAGGCATGCTGGTCTGAGCTGATGCACTGACTCCATCAGGACCTGGGGACAGCATGCACGCAGAGGCCCAGTGGGAGGAGGGTTCTGGGAACCGCTAGATGGGTAGACTGAGGCCCTGCTGCTGCCATAGCTGCCTGGACTGGCCAGCTGTCAGAGCAGAAGAGGAGCCCTCAGGACTCAGTTCAGTCACACAAGGGGCAGGATGCAGAGCTGTAGCGCAATCTCTGGGGTCACTCCCCTCCAGGAGTGAGTGAGTGTAGGGTCTCTCCAGTCTGGGCCTCCTGTCTGTGCTTGCACCTCCACTCCTAGCACTTTATTCAGTGCTAAGTGGGGAAGAGATGGAGAGATATCTCCTGTGACAAAGACACACCCACCAGGACATGGGCCCCAGACCCCAAGCTGTTGACCCAAAGCAGTGCACCTGGGGTATCAGGCAAGGAAAACTCAGACCCAACAGCCCACAGTACAATCGAGGAATTCATGCCTGGGATCCACTGCCCAGGGTCACACTGCCTGGGGCCATAACCTGAACCCAGAGCCCAGGAAATCAAGGGTCAAGGAGGGCCAGGTGGAGGGCTGAGGGTTGGGGGGCCCTCAATGGTGACCATGCCCTGGCTGATGTGTGGGAGAGCCCGACAATCCTTCCTCAGCACCAGCAGGAGGAGAAGGGAGGGAACAGAGGGCCTGATGGAGCTAGGTGGGGATTAGGAAGTGGGGGCTGCTGTCTAGGAGTGCCACCCCCAGGATGGAGACACCCACAGTCAGCTTGGGGTGACTTGGGTGAGGTCCAGCTCTTCCTGGCACCCCGCACCTAGTGGGTACTGAACTGCCCAGGGAGCCGGGATGCACTGAACTGCCTGGATCTGCAAGTTCAGATCTGACTCACGCAGCTTACTAATCTGTCGGCAGGATTCCTGCGGCTTCTATTCCCACCAGCCTGTTCCCAACATCTCCCCACCCTGTGCTAGGAAGATGCCCCCGCCCCCCAGGCCTGGCCCAGAAGTCGCAGAAGAGCAGGCCATCTGGTGGCTCACCAGATGCGCCTGAGTCCCCATTGGAATGGGGGGGGACCCTCATGATCCTGCCCAGGACATGGCACAACAGGGTAGGGAGAAGAGAGCTAGGATCCACAGGAGGAGGAGGGCACCGCTACAGGACTGGTGCTGCTGCCTGTCCTAGGAAGACTTCTGGATCCCTGAAGAAGGGGAGGCCCACAAGGGAACTCCTTGGGCACTTAGCATTGGTCACTGGTTATGCAACCATGAAAGAGCGAGATCTGGCTCAGGTCTCAGCCCTAGTAATGGCAGTGTGGCCCTGGGTGTGCCTCAGTTTTCTCATCTGGAAGGTGGGGTTGGCTGTCCTGCTATGGAGAGGACAGGTGGGACTCTGAAGACGGCCTGGACCAGGGCTGGACCAGGTGCGGCAGGGGACCTGAGCCCCCTACTGTGGCCGGGCACCCCTCCCCTATACCTGCTCCTTTCCCAGTCCTGCCTCAGAAACCATCTCTCTTTGGAATGACCAACATAGGAAGGTTGCTCTCTGATCAACAAGCTTCTTCACTTTTCTGCCTCAGTTCCCCATGTACAAAATGGGAGGCTCTCCTCAGTCCCACACTTTATGACTAAATATGCCTCTTGCTGCTGCTCACAGTGTCCCGAAAGGCATTGTGGCCATGGGGAATCAAGGATCACAGCCCTGCTTCTGGTCCCTCTCCTGTCCTCTGAAGTCTGAGTGTCCTTATCAGCCTCAGTTGTCAAGAAAGGGCAATGTGGGGAGGACCGGGGCAGAAGCATTTCTCTACAAGCTCCTTTTGGGACTGGGGACCAGTTCCTTTTGGCTCATTCAGCAGGTGTTGGCTTTATCCTGATGTTGAACTCAGCACTGAGACCAATGGGTCAGGACTGACCAGGCCACCCCTACAGGGCTCCCAGGCAGGTGGGGGGACAAGACAGTGACTAAGCTAAGCTGTGAGACCTAGGGGATACTAGGGTGACAAGGAAAGGCCTGGGCACTGTCCTGCTTTGCCCCCACCTTTGATCTCAGCTTCCCCATCTGTTGCCTTAGTGTCCCCATCTATTGTCCAGGGTTTGGATGTGCCGTGGCTGACACACTGTCCTTCCCTGTCCTAGGACTCTCTGATGGCCCCATGGTATATGACTGTCAGACCCAAGAGGTGGCTTTCTCACTGAGGGCCAGGCTGTCCTCCACTGGCCTGTCCTGAGCCAGCTGCACACACTCACCCGCTCACTGACCGCATGGTACCTGCTGGCCAGCTCATCCCGCTCAGTGCCAGCCTGGGCCAGCAGGTCCTCCAGCCGGGTCAGCTCCTCCTGCAGGAGTTCGTTCTCTTCCTGTACTCGGGCTGTGACAGCTGGTGGATCCTGCACCCCTACTGGGATGGCATGCAGGGTTAGGCTGGGTAGCCAAACCAGGGCCTCACCCTGCCTCTGCCTTTTACCTGTCTCCACAGTAGGACCTGGGCCTGCTCCCATCTCTTGGGAGGTACCCCATCAAGATCCTGAAGGGTAGACCACTTCCAGACCCCACTGCCTCTCCTGTTAATGGTGGTGTCCTGATACCGCCCTGCCTTTTGTTAACATCTTTAACCCAAATACAGACCAGGCTCAAGCCGAGCCCCAAACCAAAGACAGCAGAGTGTGAGAAGGTGGCCTGGAACCTGGGTACTCACCCTGTCCCATGAAGCAGTGAGTCCTGCTGTTTCAGGGTAAAGAAATCCCATCCCCGAGGAGTAAGTTGCTTTTGTGAATACATGGGGGGGGGGGTTTCTGTCCTTACTACACACCCACACTGTGAGTTCCCCGGGTCCTTCAGAAGGCCGGACAGACCTCATTACAGAGGGGTCCCCGGGATGCATGTACCAAGAGGGTCAAGAGCAAACATTAGGGCCAGATGACCTGGCTGCTATGTGACCCTGGCACAGTGACTGAGCCCCAGGAGCCAGTCCCTCAGCTGCAAAGTGTGACAACTAGAGGCAGTGCACAGGAGCCTTTGGGGCTAGGTAAGGAATGAGGCAAAGCTCAGGGCAGTGTTAGGGTATAGGAAGGGGAGTCTGTTGTTCCTTGAGAATCAACTTTTGGGATTTTCACTCTAATAAAAAGACCAATATCTATGAAATCAAGTCTCAAGTGGTCACAAGGGTGTCACAAACACAAAGGCAGCCCTGACTCGGGTTGGTCCTCAAGGGTCATTGGTGAACGGCCTGTGGCTATCCACACAATACCTCCAGGAGAATCTGTGGGAGGGTGGGGTTCTGCTCTCCACCGTATGGAGAGACAGCAGTGTGGCTGGAGTGGCTGGAGTCCCAAGACAGCTCTGGGTTGAGGGTGGCTCCCTGAAGCTAAACTCCAACCTACAGTTCTGTGGCTCCCCTAGCCCCCCAGGAACCTCCATCCCCTTCACCTTGGGATGGCTCTTCGCCCAGGCTGCTGGCCACAATTTCTCGTATTCGGGCGGGCACAGGGGTAGGTGAGGCCCGCCGGCCTTTCCCATGCACTGTCAGTGCCCGGTCTTCTCTGCTGGCCGCGGGGCTTAGGATGGTGTCCTCCAGCTTCTGCAAAACAGCCCCAGAGACACCTGGGGTTGGCAGTTCCCAGACAGCCACTAGGTACCCCTATACAAGCCCACTGGATTTAGTGGGGGCTACCACAGGGCTCCCCAAGGCAGCAAAGTGCCTTGGAGAGAATGGGGTGAGGCTGGCAGGTCACCCAAGGCCTGTGCCTTGGTTTCCCCACCTGTAAAGTGGTGTTGTGCCCATCCTCAGGCATCAGAAAGAAGGGAGAACACCTAGCCTAGGACAGCATGGACCCTCACCTTTGGCTCTGCTCCATGACTCTGTGGGTGCTGCATCTTCTCAGAGATGCTGGGAGGCAGTTGCCTTTGCTTCTTCTCCACCAAAAAGAAACCCACCTGGAGCAGGTGGTCTCACAGCTTGCTTACACAGTGGGGCCTGGGGAGGGGCCTGACCCTGCCCAGTGGTCACAGAGCCTGGTGTGGTGGAGGGGCTGATAATAGGTAGAAGGAATGAGATTCATCTTTCCCTGCTGCAGCCACCTGCTGCCTTTTATGAAGACCCTGTGCATCAGGAGGGCGAGTGGGCCCTGAGGAGGGTGCAAGACTGCACACTCGTGGGTCTGAGGATGAGCACAGTCAGTCAAGTCCTCTCTTCTCACGCCTGATGGGTTCTGGGAGAAGTCTAGGGTGTCTCTCCCTTAGGTTCCCCATGGAGGGCTGTGTGGGAAGGGCCAGTGAGAACAGTCAGGAAGGTGAGGACAGCCTTCCTTCCTGGGTGGGTCCTGAGCAACTGAGCTGCCCAAGGGAGCAACTGAAACAGGCCTGGAAGTGGGCAGGAAATTCTGAGGTCCTGGGTACCTGAGACTGGCCTGGCTGAGGCCTGGCTGGGTCAGGAACCAGGGGGTGAGGTTAGACCAGCCAGATGACTGAGAGACCTCAAAGTGGCATTGTGCCTGGGCAGGACACAGCTATGGGAGGGCATGAGTGGTCATCTAGCACCTGGGCCCAGGGAAGAGGCCTTGTGCTGACCTTGGGGAGGACATTCAGAGCCCTGCAAACATGGGACGTGGAGGCTGCATGATCCAAACCAGAAGGCAGACAGGATCCCGCAAGAATAAGGGCAGTCCATAGCTGTCCCTGCCCTGTGGACTGAAGGACTTCTAAATTTAACACATTGATTAAATTATTAAGGGGTGGTGGGATGCTTGGCTGGGCTCTTCCACTCCCAACAGTTCTTCAGGGTTGCAAACTAGAGTCTCAGGCACTCCCTTCCCTGGCTCCTAGGTCACTGCTGGAGGATCCCTCTCCTGGTGACCTCTCAGAGCAGCATGCTCCCCCAGACCCTCCAGTCTTCCCCACCCCACCAGGGTCCAGGTGGGTGACCACTCGGCAGCCTCCTGCCTCCCATCTTCTCCCAGCCCTCCTGGAGATCCTCACTCTGAGCTCAGGCCTGAGCTGGTGGTGGGCAGCTTCCCAGGTACATCCTGCCCCCTCAACCTGCCCCATCTCTCTTGTCCCACTCCCCTTTCTGGCACCAGCCAGGCCCCCTTGGATCTTGTGCACCCTGCACATCCTGCTCACAGGCCTCCTCCTCCATCTGCACCCACCGCACATACTGATCCCCCTCTCCTGGGTTGGCGACAGACTGCTGAGAGTCACTCCAAGACCCAGGCTCTGCGAGGCACCTGGAGAGGCCCGTTCTGAGCCCCTGCCCCCCTGCGAAGGGCAGTCACTCAGCCAGTGCCTCCCCAGAGTGTGAGCCTGGGACCAGGGTTAGCCAAGCCTTCTCAGGCTGGGGACCTTGGCTCCAGGGGCTTGAACTTCAGTGCCCCGGGCCATCTTGGGGTGTGGGGGACTTTCACTCCATATTTCCCCAGATGACCTCCATTGAGTCTTGTCCTGGTTGGGCATGATCAGCCTTCCTTGGGATCACTTAGGACCGGTCCAAACCAGCAGGAGTTGGGACAAGAACCCACAGGAATAAGGACAGTGGGGGAGAGAGCAGGACGTTCCTGCTACACCTTCTGGGCCAAACTGGGATCCTGGTGCCAAGATCACCAACGGGAAAGACTGCTAGAAAGGCCCAGCCATTCTGCCCTGAACCTCTTATTCTGCATAGGGGGAAACTGAGGCCCAGCCAAATCCAAGAAGAACCCAGGCGCCTCCATCCCAGACAATCGAGCCTGGCTGAACCGGGCAGAGTCCCTCCCTCCCAGGCCGGGAAGGACTCTGCTCCGCTCTCTCCGCCTGCTCGGCAGCCCCCGCCCCTCCGCTCCCCCGGGCACCGGCGGCGCCACCGCTAACGGGAAGGCAGCGCGGCATCAACTTGACTCATTCCTGACATTTACAGAGGGTCACTTATTAGCCGAGACGTCCCGAGAGGCGCTGGGCGTAATGGGTTCCAGCTGTGGCCGGGTGCCTGCGATGGGCTTCGGCCCAGCTGGAGCCGGAGGGGGGCGCAGCGGGGGAGGGGGGGGGAGGGCGCGGCAGGGGGCGGGAGAGGGGACGCTGGGATGTGAGGGCAGCCCCACCCCCACGGAATCAACCAGAGAGGTGGAGAGGGAGGGACCAGCAGGGCAGGGGAGGGCACGGGAGGGGAGAGGAGGGGGCTCCACCAGGGCGTCCCGAACACCGCCTCCTTCCCGTCAGGCTCTAGTCTGGCCTGCCACCCGCTTCCTAGCCCTGGCCGACCGGACCGCGTCCCGGCTGCATCTCCTGCTTTCCCGAGGCCTCCCAAAGGGCTCTGCCCTGCCACCCGTGGCGATGCAGGTCTGGACTGGACGCCTCCTCCGCAGCTGGTTTCTGATCGTTATTCTCCGGGGAGACTTTTTTTTTTTTTTTTTGAGTTGGAGTCTCACTCTGTCACCCAGACTGGAGTACAGTGTCCGCTCCCGGCCACTGCAGCCTCGACCTGCTGGGCTCCGGCAATCCTTCCGCCTCAGCCTTCCAAGTAGCTGGAACTACAGGCGCTGCGCTACCACACCCGGCTAATTTTTTTGATGTATCGCAGAGATGAGGTCTCGCCAAGTTGCCCAGGCAGGTCTTGAACCCGCAGGCTCAGGCAATCCACCCACCTCAACCTCCCAAAGTGCTGGGATTACAGGTTGAGCCACTGAGCCCGACTGGGGAGACTTCTAAAAGGCCTCAGGGGAGGCTCAGCAGGTCGGAGGGGACGTCAAGGCTAAACATCACTTTCCCAAAAAACCGGAGACTCCCAGTTGAGTCTGGCCTTGTCACTTCCTCCTGTCTCCAGCACCCTTCTCAGCTAAACCTTTGGTAAAGACCCTTGGGAGGTTACAGCCTCTGTATGTAGCCATGGCTAACAGTTTGCCCATGGAGCCAGATCCTGGTCCTCAAGTGTTATGTGTGTGTGTGTGTGTGTGTGTTTGTGTGTGTGTGCAAGACCTAATGGGACCTGGCCCTCAAGTGTGTGTGAGTGTTTGTGTCTATGTGACTGTATGGAGGGTGACAGTCCCCACCTTGGGGGAACGTGGACTCCCTGCCTTCCCTGGATCAGAGTAAGAGACCCCTCTAAGAGAACTGGACTGAAGTCTTTGGTATGCTACTAAGGCTCTGTGACCCTGGGTGTGCCACTCCCACCAACTTCATTTCCCCATCTGTGAAAAGTGGGGGCGGGGGGTGAGGAATTGGTATAATTCAGGCACTCCTGGGTCCCAGAGCCCTGGAGCTATGGCTCTGTGGGAGTGGAGTTCAGGTGCTGCAGACGAGCTGGGTGTCACTGGAGCTGCAGTTGAACATGGTGGCAGGGAGACCTGGCACAGCCTGCCCCCATCCTGCCCCATGGAAATGGATGTTACTTGAATCTCACCTGGAGGCAAACAACCTCCTCACACCCTGATGGAGTCCCCTTTGAGCCCAGGGCCTAGACTGGCACTTCTGTCCTTGCCTGGTTTGGGGAGTGGTTCCAGGGCTGGGGCTGAGCTAGCTCCTCTCACAAGCCTCCCCCATTCTGGATCTTGGCCCAAGATCCTGGAAAGGTGGGCTAGGAGGTTGCCTTATCCTACTCCATGCTGCCAGGACTCCAGTTCTCGAGAAGGGGAGAGGGAGCCCACCCTGCCAGCACATACTCCATGAAAAAGTGCCTACCATGTAGATAGATTCCACCTGTAGGGACCATGGTATGTCCCGCTGAGCCCGGTGGCAGGCAGGGTAAGGCATCAAACTGCTGTTTAAAGTGGCTGCTAGAGAGGAGGCCGTGCCATGGGTGACCCCAAATTAACCAGGACACGACCTCAGACCCCACTCTCCTGTGGCAGAAGCAGGACTGGGCTGTCTTGGGTCCCTGCGGGGTGGACTCCCCCAGCTGCATACCTCTGGGGCGGCTGAGCGCCAAGAGTGCCACCATGTGGCTATGAGGGGCACTGCAGGGAGCGCCTGGCTCCTGCTCTTGGAGAACTGAGGCAGGGCCAGGGGGAGCGGAAGGCATCTGGGAAGCGGCATTCAATGCAAAACAGAAGATGGGTGACCACGTGAGTGAAGTGAGGTGGCACACACCAACATCTGCTACTGGATATTTCTTAACACCGTCCATTAGCAGTTTTCATATCCTTTATCTTGGCCTGAATTGGAGGCTTCCTCCTGATCGGTGAAGAAGGCGAGGCTTGTCATGTTTGGTACTTACTCAAGGTCACCCAGTCTCACGTGGCAGTACTAGAGCTGGGACCCCATCCCTGGGCCCCTACACATTTGGGGGGGTGGTTACTGAGGACCCTTCCCAGTGGCTGGGGGTCTGAACTTAGGTTGTCTGCAGCCCTCCCACCCCCCAAAAAAACCCTGGCCTGAGAAAACAGCAAAGGACCAAGGGCAGCTTTTGGACCAGGCACTGACATGCCACCCTCTTTCTTCCTCTGTCTCTGAGCCCAGTCTTGCTGTGGTGGTTGCTGTTTCCACGCTGGGCACTCCCACAGGCCCACCCAGCATCCTTAGGTGGTGGGTTTTGGCCTGGCCAGGAATAAGCACAGCTTGAAGAACACATCTAAGGACAGTCTCCAGCCAAATCTAGCCATCGGACGTCTGCTTGCTGTCCTTCCGTGGCTTGGCCTGCCACAGACAGGGCCCTGGGCCAGAGTGGACTTCTGCCAGGCTCCATTTCCTTAGGAAAAAGAACTTCTCTGTGTCTGGGGTAACACCTGGCCTCCAAAATGCTATATTTCAGCAACTGCTTGGTTTAAATCTCTATGTTTGTTGAACACACTCTGGGGCCCTGGGCATCGCCCTAGGAGCAAGAACAAGCATTTTTTGGGTGACAATTTGTGCATTAACTAATAATAATACTAGGATGCCTCCAGTGGCCAGACCCAGACTAGGCATTGAGGTAGGGATTGTGGATTCAAGGAGACAACTTCTCACTCATTTGTGTGCCCCAGCATGATACTTGGACAGCAAACAGGCTCAGCCACAACTCATGGCTCGGATGATTGAAAGCCCAGCTGGAACTGCCTGAGGTATGAATCACAAACTACAAAATGACTCATAACAAGCAATGCTCAAGAGGGTGAGGACCCTGTCGGTTTTGTTTGCTCGTGTATCCCCGGAGCCCACACAGGCTTCCTGGGGGAGGTGGCAGGCAGGATAAATAGGACTCTTGTTAGATAGAGACTGTTGCTAGGACCCGTACTAAGCTAGCGACACAGGCACAGGTGTGCACATGGAAGGACCAGTGGGAACAAAGGTTGGAGGCCAGAGTCTGTGCGGGGCCTGGTGGGGAGGGTGTGGGGCTGAGGGTGAATCAGGCAGGGGAGGAAATGGGATCCCAACTGTAAAGGCTTTAATATTCTGTGGAGGAACACGGGGCCCCATCCTTGGACCATGGGGCTGGTAGGGGTTTCTGAGCAGGAGGATGGGCCCAACTGGTTAGCCCAGTAACCTGGTTATGTCAAGACAGTTGACCTAGGAGATTTGGAGATAGGCCCAGCTTCCAGCTCTGGCTTGCCTGTGAGCAGTGTGGGGCTTGGTGACCAGCATCATGGCCAGCCACTCCCAAACCATCCACTGCCCCTGTCCTGCAGTGGGTCTGTACTCTGGACCCCTGGACCCCTGAGATCCCCAAAGTGATAAGAGTATCTTTTGATTGCTCATGAGATGACTGATGGCAGAGGTCCCTAGGTAGCTTCAGAGTAAGAGTTAGTCACCGGAAAGACCAAGGTTTCATGACAGGATTGGAACTTTCAACCACATACTCCTGCCTCCGGGGAGTAGAGAGGAACCGACAATTGAATTGATCACCAATGACCAGTGATTCAATCCATTGTGCCTACTTGATGAAAGCTCCAGAGAAGCCCAAATCACAGGTAGGGAGAGCTGGGTTGCTGAACACATAGATGTGCTGGAGGGTGGTGCACCCAAGGGGCCATGGAGGCTCCACACCTGTCCCCCATATCTTGCCCTGTGTGTGTCTCTCCATCTGGCTGTTCCTGGTTTGTATATTTTATAATAAACCAGTAACCAAGTAAGTCAAGAGACTTTCTGAGTTCTGTGAGAGGTTCTGGCAAATTAAGGGGCTTGAAGAGGGGCTTGTGGGAACCCCCAAATCATAGCTGGTCTGTCAGAAGCACAGGAGACCCAGGACTTGTGATTGGCATCTGTGGTGGGGCAGTCTCATGGGACTGAACCCTTAACCTGTGAAGTCTGCACTAATTCTGGGTAGTCAGGTCAGAATGAAATTGTAGGACACCTAGTTGGTGGCTGATATCCAGAGGGTTGGAAAATTGGTTGGAAAAAACCCACACATTAGGTGTCAGAAGTGGTGTGAGGAAAAACAGTTCATATAGATAAAGTCTTGTTTAGAAGGAAATGTGTACATTAAAGAAAAGAAGAAAGTATGAATGCAAAATAGTTCAGCTGCGGTGGGAAGCAAAATGACAGGTCCTTGAAAAATTAAATGTATACTTACTGTATGACCCGGCAATTTCATTTCTGAATATATACCAAAAATAATTGAAAGCAAGTTTTAAAGGGATATTTGTGCACCCATGCTCATACCAACATTAATCCCAGGAGTTAGCATGTGAAAACAGCTCATGTTTCCATTGGTGGCTGAATGGATAAGCACATTGTGGTCTATCCATATGGAGGAATGTTATTCAACCCCAAGAAGGAAGAAAATTCTGACACACGTGACAATATGCATGAACCTTGAGGACGTCATTCTAAGTGAAATAAGCCAGTCAAAGAGACAAAAACCATATGATTCCACTTACGTGACATCCCTAGAGTGAAGTTCATAGAGGCAGAAAGTAGAATGGCAGGTGCCTTGGGCTGGGAGGAGGAGGAAATAGGGAGTTAGTGTTTAATGGGGACAGAGTCTCAATTTGGAAAGGTTAAAAGAGTTCTGGAGATGGATAGTGGCGATAGTTGTGCAGCAACATGAATTTTTTAAAAATTTGAATTGATGTCTCACTCTATTGCCCAGGCTGGAGTGCAGTGGCACCATTACAACTCACTGCAACCTTGACTTCCAGGGCTCAGGTGATCCTCTCGCCTCAGCCTCCTGGGTAGCTGGAGCAACAGGCACGAGGTAATTTTTTTTTCTGTAGAGATGAGATCTCACTATGTTGCTTAGACTGGTCTCAAACTTCTGGATTCATGTGATCCTCCCACCTTGGCCCCCCAAAGTGCTGGTATTACAGGTGTGAGCCACATCACCTGGCCAAAATGAAGTTTTTCAATGCCACTGAAATGTACACTTAAAAAATGGTTAAGGTAGTAAATTTTATGTTACATATATACATTTTCACAATTTAAAGAAAAAAACTTAAAACAGACTGAAAATCAATGAATTAAGCACATATCTCAAAAAATTAGGTGAACAACAACCCCAAAGAAATTGAATCAAGAGAATAACAAATACATAAATTAATGAAATACTAGATAGAAATAATATAAGGGAGATCAGTAAATGACTAGTCCCAGAAATGAAAAAAAGGATGTCACTTCAGGGTGACCAGTGCATGCTCGGTTTGCCCAGGACTTGGATTTAGCATTAAAAGTCTCAAGTCCAGCTGGGCTCAAGTGGATTGCCTGAGCCCGTGGGTTCAAAACCAGCTCGGGCAGCTTGGCGAGACCTTGTTTCTACAATAAATCAAAAATTAACTTGGTGTAGTAGTGTGTGCCTGTAGTTCTGGCTATTTGGAAGGCTGAGGTGGAAGGATCGCCAGAGCCCAGCAGGTTGATGCTGGGGTGGCTGTGAGTGTGCCACTGCACTCCAGCCTGGGCAACAGAGTGAGACTCCAACTAAAAAAAAAAGTCTTGAATCCTGGCAAGGCTCTGTCTCAAATCCCTCAGCAAACAGTGACAGCTGGTTACCCCATGTCACATCCTGCAGGCATTTGAAAGACACTGAGAAGATATTATGAATGACTTATGCTAATAAATCTGAAAATTCATATCTAATGGATGAATTCCTAGAAAAATTCCATTAATCAAAACTTAGCCCAAAATAAATGAAGTCAGAAAAGTCCCACAGCTGTTAAAATGTCTGAGTCCAGAATCAGAAATCTTTCCACATTAATGATCCTTGTCTAGGACTCTGTACATCAGCAGTTCTCCATCTGTTGTGGGTCCAGACACTTGGAGAATCTGAGGAGGGTCACAGCCCCTGCCCTGGAGGCAGGCACATATGTCCCTTCCTGCTCCTATTTCAGGGCTCTTTGCATTCCCTAAGCTTAATTTGCTCACCCCAGGGACAGCAGTTAATAGTTTCCAAGTCTACTCCCCTTATGTCCAATTCCAGCTCTAAGTCAGGGAGCCTGAGCATTCTGGGATGCTGTGCAGAGGGTGCTGGTGGAGGTTCAGAGGAGAGGGAAAAACTGTGGAAGGAGGGAGAGGGACATCAGGGGAGGCTTCTCCAGGCCCAGGAGTATGTTCAGTGTCTGGAAGAACATTCCTGGTCACAAAAGAGGCTGTCCCGTCCTTGAGCCACACCTCTCCCCAGGACTTGCTGTTTCCTGGGCTGTAGCTGGAGGGGTGCAGGATTCCTACAGTTCTGCCATCCAGTCTGGACGGGCCTATCTGGGCATCTCATGGCGCCTGCCTGCTGCCTGCTCATCTCATGTTAATTGTACCAAGATCTCAATCACAACAGTGCAAATAACAAGTGTTGGCTGGGCAGGCTGAGCTGACCTCTTCAGAGCTCTACATGACTTTCAGATGAGTGTCCGAGGGACAGTGTGAATTTGGGGGCAGGCAAAATTATCCCTCAGCTGAATTTGCAAAGCCCTCATGCCCACTGCCAGATGTCGGCACCATGCTAGGTTTCTCCCTCCAACTAGCCAACAACCACAGACAACTTGCATCAACCCTCAGGCCTTGGTTTTCTTGGCATCCAAAGGAATGATAAAATCCTCACAGGGCTGGAAGTGTCTTATACACTGTGGTGTACCAACCCTGCTCTTCCCATCCATCATTAACCAGCCTAGCTCTCAGACCTTATCAGAGCTGAACAGAGGTATCCCCTGATTCAAATATCCTGCCCTTGTCATGTGCTGTCCTTGTGTGGATACCTGTGTGTGTGTGTACACTATGACTCTACCATGTTATTTAGTCACTTGGCGCCAGACATGGCCATTACTCTTTGCGGGTGACCTGTATTGTTTAGATAGGGCTGTGTCAACCCCCTATGGTGCAGTTTCGAGGTTCTGAGAGCTGGGTTGATGAACAACTCTGAGTTCACCAGTTCATTTGGGGTTCACCCAAAGGATCAGTCAGAGGGGTTACTGCCTGGCTGTGGTGGTCAGCAGCAGGTGACATCAGTGTGTGTGCGGATAGGATGTGTAGGGGCTAAACATGTGGGGGTCACAAGATTGGGCAATAGGTTTGCTCTGAGAAGGAGGGAAGAGGGATGTTGGGAAATGCCCAGTCATTGCTATTATTATGCAGTGAAGATAGACAAAACTAGAGTACTTGGCACCCACAGAATGGTTCCTGGGGATGAACCACACTTGCCCACAATGGGCAGGGATGACAGCCCCTCCCCAGGGAAGCTCTGCTGGCTCTCGTACCTTGCCCTAAGAAAGCACTGAGCATGATCCCTAAGTTAGCATCGAAGGGTGGTCTGTCCCTCTGGGGCAGCGAAGGGGAGCTGACTGCCTGAGCACAGGCAGCAGGCAGTGGGAAGGCTGGCCCCAAGCTCTGCCCCTCTTTAGGCTCCACTCCTGAGTCGAGACTGCATTCATTGGCATGCACGCACATGTGCATGCCAAGGGTGCATGCCTATGGCAGTGTGTGTGTGCACGCTCATACTGAACACATGAGCAGGAGGAAAGTGCCTCTGGAGCCGGGAAGGTGTGGCTTGGTGGCTCCCTGTCTGTACAGCGTCCCTCCCAAAGTGCCCTTGGGACCTGCTCATGGGAGGGGACAGGGAGAGCAGCCACTTCACTGACCTGGATCACGGCGTCCAACCCCAGCCGGGACTGCTGGGAGGTGTCCCCGTCACCAGGCTCGCTGGAGACAGAACTCATTGTGGTCCCGAGCACAGGACCCCAGAGGAAGCCAGGACTTGGCTCCCAGGCAAGTCTCTTCCTGGGATCCGGCTCAACCAGGACCCTTCTCAGTGCACAGCACCTGGTTTTGCAGTCCTGAGTCTTGAGCCTGGGTGTTCAGTTGCCTCTGCTTGTTTGGTGAGACTGCCCGTTCAGCCAGCCAAGCCCATGGGTGTTGCTGTGGCAACTGCGACGCTGAGGGCTGGGTTTCCCTGGAAACAGGAGTGCAAGACCCTGTTGCTATGGGGACTAAGGAACACTGTTGGCTGGAAGCGGTTTTCCCTGGAGGCCTGGAGACGCCCTGGGTGAAGCTGTCGACCTAAGTGACACCTGGGGAGGGATTGGCCTCTCTCATGGGCACCCCTTCCCACTTTCATATCAGGAGGATTTGTCACTTGCAGGCCACACACCAGGTGGAAGCAGCATGCAGATTACCAGCTTTTCTTGATCTCAAATTACGAACTATGACTTTATTTCTTTTTCTTTTTTTAAAAAGTATAATAACATTCTCTGGGCCCCAGCAGGCTGCAGGGCTGTCCGTTCTGGGCAGTGCCCAAGCAGGTGCCCAAGCCAGTATCCAGAATAGAGTTTTGGTCTGACCTGTTCACTTCCTGTCCGGCACCTGCAGGGGACATGCCTGTGAAAGAACCCTAAGGGGCTGTGACCCAGGTCAGTCGAGCCTCAGCTACCTGCAGGGGACACTTCTCTCATGAGCTGTCACTGTTTGTCTCGTTGGGCTGTCTGCTTTACCAGGTGTTTAGCTGACTCCACAGTGGAGATGCTGGTCTCTCGGGAGCAAAAAGTCACCGAATGAGCTGAGACAGTGATGGAAGGCAAGTCAGAATCCAGTATGATTATGGCAGAACGGGCAACCCTGGAGGCCTCAAGGCTGGGATAGAGGGTGCTACATTCCTTTCCACTCTCCACTCTCTTCCTGAGAGCTGCCCCACATGTGAACTGTCTTAAGAGGACATGGCAGGACCCTGTCCTGTACACGGCAGGTGGAGTAGCACTGTCTTCATTCTTGTCAGTTGAGTGAGGGCAGGAGGCAGGCTGAGGGCAGGAGTTGCAACTCAACAAGGCAGGAGAACAATGCAATTGATGTGACTTTGAAGGCCCCTTCCACTCTCCTAAGGGTCTGGGTCAGGGTTGGCAACTGATGGTGCCTATGGGGACAGTAGATGACATGAAGAGGAGTGGGTACTGGGCACATGTCCTCGGTTTTAGAGGGATCCAGATTGGAGGGAAGTCTTGAGAGGTTTCCTGGAGTGGGAGAGGGGTCCTTGCCCTTCACCACTCTGTATCTATCCATTTGGGGGATTATGGGTGAATGCTGCAGGCTTTGGGGAGTGGTCCTAGGAGGGACTGCAGGAGTTGGCCCTTCGTCTCAGAGTGGCCAAGGCTAAACACCAGAACACAGTGAAGAAAGCAGCCTACGTAGGGGGCTTCTGCCTGATGTGATCCAAGGAGGCCTGGGGCTGTTGAACATCACGACCCGGCCCAAAGACCTAAACAGAAGAGCCAAAACTCTAAAGTGCTTAGAAAAAATATGGGAAAAGCTTCATAACATTGGATTTGACAGTGACTTCTTGGATATAACATTGAAAGCACACACAATGAAAGAAAAAATAGATAATGTGAACTTCAAAATTAAAAACTTGTGCATCAAAGGACACACTCAAGAAAGTTAAAAGAAAATCATCAAATGAGAGAAAATATTTACAAATTTTACATCGGATATAGAGGAATATTCAGAATGTATAAAGAATTCCTATAACCCAACAACAAAAAACCAAACAACCCAATTAACAGTGAGCAAAGGACTTGAATAGACATTTCTCCACAGAAGATAAACAAATGACCAATAAGGGCATGAAAAGATGCTCAATGTCACTATCCATTAGGGAAATACAAATAAAAAACTGTCATGAGATACCACTTCATACCCATTCAGGTGGCTATTGTCAAGAAAACAGGAAGCAAATGTTGGTGAAGATGTGGAGAAATCGGAATCCTCCTGCCTTGCAACATGGTGAAGCCACTATTGGAAATGGTACAGCAGGTCCTCAAAAAGTTAAACATAGAATTACCATGTGATCCAGAAATCCCACATCTGAGTATATATCCCAAAGCATGGAAAGCAGAGGCTTGCAGAGATGTTTGCACACCCATAGTCACAGCAGCTTTATTCACAGGAGTCAACAGATGGAAGCCACTCATGTGTCCATAGAAGGGCGAATGGATATTCAATGCATGGTCCGTCCATACAACAGAAGGTTATTCACTCTTTAAAAGGAAAGAAATCCTGACATGTGACATATCATGGATGAAACTTGAGGGCATTATGCTAAGTGACAAATACCTTATGATTGTACTCATATGAGGTTCCTAGAGGAGTCAAATTTCTAGAGACAGAAAGTAGAATCGCAGGTGCCAGGGGTTGGGGAGGGGATGGGGATTTAGTGTTTAGTGGGGACGGTGTTTGTAAGATGAAAAGCATTCTGGAGATTAATGATGGTGATAGGGGCCCAACAACTTGCACATTCCTATTGCCACTGAACTGCACCCTTAAAAATGTTTAAGATGATACATTTTATGTTATGTTTCTTTATCACAATAAAAACCTAAACTCCAAAAACAAACAAAAAACTAAAAAAACAAACACACACAAATCTCGTTGTGGCCAGACTCAAGAGACCTAGCAGATTCCTCCATCCAGGCTGCACATTTCAGGAAGGTTGGGGTCACTGCAGTCTGGACCTGAACAACTGGGATTAAAGCAGCCTACGTAGGGGGCTTCTGCCTGATGTGATCCAAGGAGGCCTGGGGCTGATGGACATCACGACCCGGCCCAAAGACCTAAACAGAAGAGCCAAAACTCTAAAGTGCTTGGTAAAAAACATATGGGAAAAACTTCATGACATTGAACAGAGCCAGGTGCCCTGGGTGCCTGAAGTGACCCACCTCCATACCTCCCAGGACTGGGAGAACATCCTTCTGTCTCCTACCATCCTCTCCCCTGCCCCTGTGCCTTTTGAGCTCACCTTGCCCCAAGCCCTTTGCCTGGGCGGTGACCTGCCCCTAGCCTCCTTTCCACCTAGAAATCTTCAAGGATCTGCTCTGATATCTGCTTCCCACTTGCTTTGGTCGGAGTTGGGCAGCTTCCAAAGGTGAACTGGGCCCATGAAGCTCACTTCCTCAGGGCCATCTTCTCTGCAGCCCCCATTAGCCGTCCTACAGATGTGTTATCATGACCCCATCCCACCACACCACATGTGTTTTTACATAAGAAGAGTCTGCCTGCCTCCTACCCTGAATACACTCCCAGCCCTCTCCACCCACCTGGGGCTTAACTGCCTGTCACCTCCTTCCTCCCCTTACCCTACCTCCTATGAGTAGGAGCCTCAAAATTGAAAGACGAGGACACGGGAGGGGGTCGACTGTGTGTTTATGCCCGAGTTGGGCAGGCCTTGGGAGGTATGGAGGTGGAAGAGGAGACAGCAGCTCTGCTGCCAGCAGGTGGAGAGGGATCTCCCTGGGAAGTGTGTCCCTTCACCTCCCCCTCTACTCACTGCACCCCCATTAGCAGTATCCGCACTCTCCTACTGGGAGGGAGGACTGTGGATGAGGGGTAGTGACTTAACTTCTGGGCTCTGCAGAATGCTCAGGTCTTGTAACCCAGTGGGAAATGCCTTCAGGAAATCACTAGAAAGTGAGAAAGCTTCACACCCCAAGGGGCTCTTTGCACAAAGTGTTGTGGATGCCATGGACTGTGGAACAATCCCCTAAGGGATGGTAAGTGACTTGGGATGACATCAAGCCTAAGCGGGCAGGCTGCAGGGACAGGAAGAAGGGACCAGAGAGCACCAAGTGAGAAATGTGGTGTGTGGGGAGCAGATGGTCTCTTCATGTGATCTTGACAGGGAAAATTTCCTCCAAGTGAAGCCCAAGCAAGGGTGCTGACCATGGTCATGTTGAGTGGGGACCGGAGTTTCCTCCTCCTACCAGGACCTGGTCTCCCTCCTCTGCAAGTCCCTGGCCATCTTGGGACCATTGCTCCTGCCCAGCCTTTCCTGGGAGAGGTGAGGCATGTGGGGTCCTGCTGTGAAGCCCAGTTGTGAGAAAAGGAAGCAAATGCAAAGCTGGCCCTGGGCCCTACTGGAGCCACTTCTGAGAATTCACTGGTGAAGTTGAAGACATGGCAGTTGCCGCCTCCTCCAACCCTCAATTTGTGCCATTGGTTTCCCTCTTTGCCGCAGGCTTCACAATTCCAGTCAGCAAGCAACTGAGCAGCTCGTGGCAACCACTTGGTCAGCCGATCGCACAGGGATCACTCAGTGGACCAGGGCAGGTTTCCGCAGAAGGACCTGCTTCTCCCCACAGTGATGATTTTTAATTTGCCATCTCCGTCTTTGCCTTCCTGGGGGCAGCCTTCCTGGGTGACTGTGGACAACTGCCCTCCCCAGAATGTTCTGGAACAGTGGGCGGGGCCCTGGCTGGATGGCCTTGACACAGCAGCCCTCCTCACCTCCTGGTGTGGGAGCCTCACTCCTGGGGCTCCACCTCCCTTCTTATGCAGCCAGACATGGGTTTTCCCAGTTCCTGCCTAGGACTTTGTTCCCAGCCTCTGTGTTTTCTGCAGAACTTTCCCCTCAAGCACCCACCCATTCCATAGGTGACAAGAACCCTGGCCTAGAGCAACTCTGGTGTTCTCGGGCATCCCTAGGTGGGGGATCAGGGCTGGTGCAAAAAAAGGAATACACTCTGCCTCAACCTCCTTAGCAGGGCCCACATGCGGGTTCACATCACTTCAAAGGCAGTAATTTATCTTTTGCTTTGATTCGTTTCAGATTCATTCTAACTTAATTGGGTATCTTGCATTTTACGTGACCACCCCACTCAAAGCTAGGCTGTGAAGAGGAGGCTGCAGGAATCCAGTGCTCAGTCTGGGTGTCAGGACTCGGAGTATTTATCGAGGGAAGCCTTATTTCTCCCTGCCATAACCCAGACCACCCATTTCAGCATGGAAACCTGCTTCCCCAGGAGAGGCATCTGTGCAAAGAACACCTGGTCTCTGGGTGGCTGAGATTCTGTCTGATACTGTCAGAGCATGGGAGCCCTTCTTGTGTATATTCCTGTTTCTCCCTTGAGGACCTCAAGCCTGGACAGAACAGTGACTCACTCACTCAGAGTCACACAGTGGTGTCGAGTTCATCTTTTCTTTAGGTCTTTCTGCATCCACATCTGTCTGAGAAGCCCTACCAGGTGCTCTGGGCACGTTAGCTGAGTCAGATCATGATGTCCTGGAGAGAAAGGTTGGCTGCTCAGAGCAGAAGGAGGGTCTCCTCCCAGGTCCCTGCAGGTATTGATGGCTAGTGTGGACCTTGGCTGATCCTTCTTGGGGGGCCAACTGGCATTTGCTTTTTTGTCCACCCTGTCTTGGTTGCTTTTCATTTTGGAGGCTGTCATGGAGTTTGCCTAATGGGGCCTGGACAGGCAGGCTAGGTTTGAGGAGGGGTCGTGAATGCAGATCCCAAGTGCACTACTTCCTGACCTGTGGTGGTGTTGAGTATTGCTGGTCATGGTGGACTGAATCATGGCCACCTGTTAGCCTCCAGAACCTGTGACTAGTACCTCATAAGGCAGAGAAGAAAGTATTGCCTTATATAGTGACACTGAATTGTGATTGATCTGAGGATTGTGAGAAGAGATTATCCAGACAGTCTGGTGGCCTTAAATGCTATCCCAAGTGTCCTTGGAAGACAGCGGCAGAGGAAATAACACAAACACAGGTTTGTGGAGGACCACCCAAGGACAGAGGAGATGGAGGGGTGTGACCAAGGAATCCACAGCTGGAGGAGGCAGGAGTGATGCTTCCCTGGAGCCTCTGGAGGGAGCTTGGCTATTCAACACCTTAATCCTGGGCTTCTGGCCTCCAGAACTGTGGGAACACACTCTGTCATTTTAAGGTACCTCCTCTGCAGTGGCCTGTTATGGCAGCCCCAGGAAACACACCCACTGTGAGCAGCAACTGCCAGACAACTCGTGATGCTCCAGACTGCTGGGGGTTTGCACCACCTACTCTCCTGAGAATGTCCCCTCCCTGCCCTGACTTTCCTAGCACATCTGGGAATTCCTGAAATACAGGATTTTGTACTGGTCCTCAAGCTATACTGAGACATGAAATCAACACAAACAAGTGCATTCATAGTTGGCATGGGCACCAAGGAACCCCTTCTTGAGATGCCAAGGCCCCAGTGTTGTATCTGGTCTCTCTATCCCCTTCCCACCCTTACCACACTACCCCTCCTGGGGTCAGCAGGTGAGGGTCCTGGGTGCACTTTGGCCAGTGATGCCTGCAGGCATCTGAAGAATGTGGTTCCTTTGGGATCAAACAGCCAGCCAGGGTGGGCGCCTGCATCGTCTCTGCCAGAAGCAGTCCCTGTCCCCTCTCTCTCCAACTTTCCCTGTTCCATCCTTCAGGTCCAGGCAGAGCACAGGTCACAGGTCCAGTTTCCCAAGGGGCCTTTGCTCACCCACAGTTTCCCTAGTGTTGTCCCCATGCCTTTGTGTGGTAGGCATTGTGATGGCTCCAGGTCACACCAAGGTATCTGACACCACTCCAGTCGTGGGGAGCTCACTGTGGTATTTATCATCCATCAGAGGGACCAAGGGAAAAGGCCAGGCCCTGGCCCAGCAGAGGCTCTGATGTGAGCTGGGGCACCGGTGGAGAGGGTGCGAGCCCTCAAGGCAACTGGCTGGGTCCAGTTCAGAGCTGGCAGGAGCCTAGTGAGAGATGAGATGCATGTCTGATCTGAGGCCAGAGGAAAGGGTCAGCAGTTGGCAAGGCAAGGGAGCGGGGAGAAATTTCCTGTCCTATGGGTAATGGATGTTGGAAGAGGGTGAAACCAGGGCAGAGCTCAGTCAGACTCCCCCACTCCCTGTGGTGCATCTGTGTTGGAGCTGCAGGGGGCCCCCATTGTCAGGGCAGGAGGTAGAAGTGCCTTAAGAGAGGATGGTGGTCTGGGCTGCAGACAAGTGGGTAAGGGGACAGGCCATGGAGAAGTCTACAGGGATGCAAGGGAGAGGTCAGGACTAGCTGGGCAGAAGGGGAAGCACCGTTGTGGGAGCTTGGGGTGGGATCACTGATTTGAGTGGCACGTTGAGCTTGTTGGGTTCGAAGTGTTTCTGAGATGTCTAGGGAGAGCCTTGGGGTTTTAGTGGGAAGCCTAGGCCTGGGTACAGAAGACAAGGGATACAGGGCGGAAATATCAGCAATACTGACAGTGGCTGGAGCAAGATGACATCCCCAGCTGAGGAGAGAAGAGTGGGAGGACCTGGTCTTAGGCCCTTGGTGTTTCCTGCTGTGGAGGAGGGTGCTTTAGGGCCAAAGGGGGAGAGTTCCCCAGGCAGGAGGGGTGGGATGCACAACAGGGGGTCATCCTGAGGCCCCTGGATGGGGAGCAAATGCTGGGTGGGGACAGCTTGGCCTCCCTCATGGTTCAGAACCCCCAGGCCCTTTGGGTAGACTGAAGGAGAGAGACTGGCTGGGTCTCCTGAGTGAATTCGGGAGATGCTGTGAGATTCCTGGAAAAGTAGAGCTGGAGAAACTTAAGGCATCATCAAATCACAGGCATTGAAGCCAAGGGTCAGAACAGGGACATGAGCTGCTTGGGCTTCTATGACTGAGGATGAGGGTCAGGACTGGACTATCCTGTAGTACAGGGCCTCAGCTGCTCTGCAGCAATGCCCATCTCCCTGCCGGACAAAGTCCTATGGAGATGCAGTCCCACAGCACACAGCAGTTTGTGTGGACAAAGGCAGGCTGAGGGGGGGAGGTGTGGGAGGCCCAGAACAGGTAGGTCCTTGGATCTGAGTAGCTGTCCTGGGGGAGGGGCAGTTATGCTCTGGGCAGCCCCAGAGGACAGAACTGGGCCAGGTTTGAGGAGGGAAATCCATTTCTTGCTTGACTGTGGCGTGAGCTGCTCTGTGAGGTGGTGAGCTCCCTGTCCTGGGAGGGGGACATGGAAGCTTGCTCACTGGGGCTGCAGCCCCTCAGAGGGTTTCCAAGTACCAGGAAGTAAGTGGCTGCCCTCCCAACCCCCAGCCCTCCTGGGATTTGGTTCTGCCTGCAGCTCTGACTTAGGCACTACTCCTGAGGGTCAGGTGTGGCATCTCATGTTCCCTGTTTGCAGACACTCCTGTGCTTAGTACCTGATGCACATGACCAGCAGCAGGGCCAAGGGTCGGCGGGACGTCTCCCTGCCTGCTTGTTGGGACTTGCACAGCCCTGAGCAGAGAGGCGGGTGGGGCAGGCAGTGTGCCCGGCACAGGTGCTGGAGGGGGCTGGTTGGGTGAGGTTTTCCAGCCAGGTGAGGCGGAGCCACGGGGACTTCTTCCCCCTGAACCAGAGAAGCTCCAATTCCCAGACCAGGTGGGTACCAGCTCCTCTCAGGCTGGGCAGGGAGGGTTGGAGGCGCAGCCCAGGGGGCCCAGGCCCACATGGCTAGACACAAGACCAGAGGCAGAGGCAGGGCTCACACCTGGGCTGAGGTCTACACCAGGTTTGAGGCATCCTCCTTTAAGCCAGGCACAGGTGTCTAAGGGGATGTTATGGAGACATGGGCCCTGGTCCTGGCTCCCGTCTTCCTACTTTCCAGGCTGCCCTCCAGAGGCTGTGACTGCCATACAGCGGGGTCTGGGCAGCCACCACCCTGCCGCCCCTTTCTCACCTGAGCCCCTGGATGTCTTGTGTCCTCTTCAAACAGGCGGGGAGGCTTAGGCAGGGGAGGAGGACCTATCCGAGGACCCTGCCACCCCGGCTATTGGGATTAGGGTGGGAGGAGGAAGACTGGGGGCACAGGGCTCTCTCCCAGGGACAGCACAGCTCAGAGGTGCCAGGCCCTGAGTGATATTTCTCCAGGGATGCCAAGCCGATGGTGACAGGGGCCGTGACCTGGGCCCAGATGAGGGAGTTCTTCTGAAGGAAGGAGGAGGGTGCAACCAGGTCTGGCCTCCACCTGCCCTGGACAGCCCCTGTGACATTTCCAATTGCTGGTGACTGACTCACCCCCACTTCAAAGGCCTTGGCCCCTGTTCAGCTATTTAACCCGCTGCACTGCGCCACCACTCTGGAATTCTCTCTGCGGGAAGCTGGGGCCCCACCTGCAGACCTGCTGCTGCCCCGGGCAGGTGCCTCCTCCCAGCCCGTCCACACATCTAGCCTGCGGAGCTGTCCTCCGGGGCCACTGGCCCTCGCCCACCGCTGAAGAGATGCCCACCTCTACTGCCACCAGCCCTGCTTCCTTGGCCCCAGCCACAGCCGTGCAGGTGTCCCTGTGGCACCACTACCTGCAGGCCATCCGGTCACGGGAGGTGACCCGTGTCCAGGACTACCAGCGTGCAGAGAATGTGCTGCTCACAGTGCTGGAGCGTGTGCACGCCCTGGACCCTCGCTTCATCGTGGACTATTCTCATGATCTGGAAGCTTTTCAGTTTGCCCTACGCTCCTCGGAGGACCCACTGGACATAGAGGTGCCCCTGTGGGTGGATGCTGAGGCTCTCCTGATTGAGGAGCCACGGGCTACAGAGCTGGGGATTGGTCCTGAATTCTGCCGCCTGGGCGTCCCCAGGGATGGGACTGGCCTGGAGCAGTGGACCACTGACGACATCTTCAGCGCCTCCTCAGAGGGTGACACCAAGTGCTGTGGCCTCATCATACCCAGCAAGGTCCTGCGTGTTCTCAAGGACCTGCTGGTGGCAGCTATCGTGCACTGCAAGCACCACAGCCTCATCACACCAGGTAGTGACATGAACCACACTGCTTGTGTATCTGTGTGCATTTGAGGGATTACATGGGATTGTGGGCTCACAGGGTGTACCTACCTACTGTGTGGGTGTCCTTGTGCAAGTGTGTATGTGCCCATGCATGATTGCTATGCACATGTGCCCAGGGTGTGTTGTCAGTGTGCATGTGAGTTGGAAGACATCACTCTGAGGTCCTTGCAGCCCCAAATACCTCTAAGAAGACAGATGACACATTCATGTTACCTAGGTTTTATATGGTGATTTTGTCAATGACGTTTTCATGGATGTGACTTTTTAAATGGCTGGAGACTTTGTGATCAGCATGTTATTTTGCTGGTTGAAGTGCATGATGAGGTTCTGGACAGTGGTTGTTATCAGTTACAGCTGTTGTTACAATCCTCATGGCTGTTCCGTCTGCACTTCCAGCATCTGGTCATATTGTACCCAGTTGGGAGGGGAGTGCATGGATGTGAATGCGTGTGTGCTTGTGTGTGCACATGTCTGTATCAGTCTGTGGTCAAGTTACTAATCGGTGTCTTGGGCTCCAACTGGGTTCTGAGACTCTGGCCTCTGTGTCTCCTCTGGGTCTTGTGATGTAATCTGCGGCTTGACTGAACCCAGGGTGGGCCTGGGTTGTGAGGGTGACTGGGAGATTGGGGCATAGCCTGTGCAGGGGCCAGGACAGTGGTGACCCTGAGTGATGGAGCCTGTCCTCCTATGGTTCAAGACAAGATGTCAGGTTGTCCTGACAGGGAACTGGGGATCGAAACAGAATGTTCTGCTTCCTCTGGGAGGGAGCAAGCTTGTCACATGTGAGTCACACATATCTTCACAGGTATTTGTTACTTTTAGTCACCTCTCTGCTATTTGTCTTACTTTCACATCCACCATGAGGTCAGCAGGTGGGGTGGTCAGCTCACCTTTGAGAGGCCATGACCTGCTCAGTGCTACCCAGCTTGTGGATTCTGGGTCTGGCTACACATCCCAGCTGGGGCCTGCCTGGGGCAGGGGGCCCCAGCCCCTTGGGCTGGCTGGACTGACCTTTCCTCTGGTTCTTCCTGTGGCACACAGTCTGGTGTCCGCTCTGCAAGCCAGGTTGGTGAACTGGAAGGACCTTGGGCTGTCAATACCGGGAGGGTGAACTCCAACACAGGCCCCTCCCCAACCTGCCTGGTGTCCTGGGGCAAGTGACCGCCTTGACCACTGGGCGGCCGGAGCCTGTCATCAGGTGTCAGTCCTCACCCTGCCCTCCAACCCCTTGGGCATCTTCCCTGGCCATCTTCTGAACCTTCCAATTACCATAGGTGCTGGGAGACTATTTCTGTCTTCTTGACTGATCTAACCTGGCCCTGTCACCTTTGGGCCCACTGCCCCACCAGGGGGAGTGAGCAGGAGGTTGTACCATGCCCTGGGATCCTTTGGTTACCATCTAAGCCACCAGCCCCTCTCACATCACTAGAGAGCTTTCTGGCTGAGACTGTGTGCCACTCCCTTGGGCCTCTAAGCTGCGCTAAGCATGCAGGGAAATTCCAGACATTGTTTTCTGACACTTTAAAAGAAAAACGTGGCAGCCCCGGGTGACAAGGTTCAGGCTGTCCCACCCTGGGAACCAGTGAGACAGGCCCAGGGCTGTGGCAGGGTGACTGGGCTGGGCACAGGTGTGGCTGGCTGCCTTCCAAACTGCCATTTCATGGACAACATGTATGACCAAGGGTAGAAAAGGAGTTGCAGCCACCAAAGGTGGCTTTGGATGACAGGCACCTCCAACACAAACTTGAGAGGGGCCACGTGGGATGGCTTATGTGGTAGGGCCAGGGATGCACTAGGCTGGATCCCAGGAGGTAGCCCCAGAGCCTCCCTGCAGGAAATACTGGGTGCGGAACGGTCTACACAGTGGGGCTAGGCTCCTACCTGATGGGTCCCTGGGGCCATGGGATGGAGGGAACACAGTTCCCATGCTCACTCACCATGGAGATCTTTCTCCAAGGCACGTGTTGGGGATGCATGCTGGGATACACCAACATGCTGTCTGGGCCTGGCTCCCAGCAGGTCAGCTGCTCTGACCGCTGACCCTGGCTGGGCAGTTTGGAGAAGAGGAGGCTGCTCCCGCTGGATCAGTGTTGGGCTGGGCTGGTTCACTGTGCGTTTTCTGGGCTGGAGTAGCCTGGAAACAGGGCAACCAAGCTGGCTGCTCCCCACACTAGGCCGCCACTGTCTGCTCTGTCCTTTTCCTCCCAGACCTCCCCAGTGTGAGGACCAGCTTGTGCAGTCAGGCCCCTAGGCCTGGGTCTGACATGAGCTTCCTGTTCACAAGGTTAATTTTGGAGGGTGGGGGCTTTCAGGAAAGTTTCTAGGGAGCAGACTCTGGTGGGGAGAGGTCCAACCTCTGTTCGACCCTCTCTGGCTCTGGAGTGGGATCTACTGCAGAAAAGTCACCTGCAGAGAAACCAGGCCCATCAGCTGGGAGGTAGGTATTAGCTTATGTGGGACCTCCGTCCCAGTAATGGTACAGAGAGGGCAAGCTCAAGAAGGCCTAGGAAGGTGCGGTCAGCAGGCTGGGCCACTGGGGTGTGAATCGAGGGAGGAACCTGGCAAAGAAAACCCTCATATAGGAAGTTGTTGTCATCACTGATGCTGTCAAGTCACTGATCTGACAGTTGAGCAGATGGATGACATTGCTGGGTGGGCCTGGGTGGGTGCGATTAGCCCCTAGCTGACTGAGGGTCTAGAGATGGACACAGGTGTCCTGGGTGGGGGAACCACAGCCTACAGGTGGGAGTAGGATGAGAGGGCTGCAGGAGAGTTGATGAGGGCTAGGGACCAAGCTGGCGGCAGGAGGGGTCTGTGGGCATCCCAGGCAGAGGTAGCATGGTGGGGATCTGGTGTGATGCGGGTCATTGCAGGTTCACTAAATGCAGCTAGCCTGAGGGAGGAGCAGCTTCACCTGTCCTTGCTGGTATCCAGTGGCTGGAGAACAATCTGCTTCCGTGTCGTGCCCGTGGTGAGGAGAAAACATGGGGTGCCTGCCCTGGAGGGGGCCCACCTGATGCCTGGATTCCCCAAGGGCAGCTTGAAAAGGATCATCGGCCAGGGCGTGGACCTGGTGCCAGCCAGCGCCCAGCACTGGAGGTAGATGCAGCCTTGCGGGTCCGTGGGGCTCTGGGGAGTGTGTGGGAAGGGGGCAGCCATCTCTATGCTCCCTCCACCCTAGGCAGGAGGATCTATCAGGTCCCCTCACCTGCCTCTGCCCCCATGGGCATCTGTGTCCTGTTGACATTATCTTGGGGATTCAGGGGTCCAGTTAGGATTCCAGAATCCATACTCCAGAACACTTAGCCCCTGTTGGCTTTCAGAGCTGTAGGAAGGATGAAGCTATGTCCTCTCTCAAGTCGGGAGGGGGCTGGTGGATTCTGGCTATAATGAAAGAGAGGAGAAACATGGAAGTGTAGAAGGCCCTGGATGACCCTGCCTTTACAGAGGTCAGATGACTTGTCCAGGGCAGGGTGGGTTCCCAGAGCAACTGAGAGAAGTCCCCAGACAGCAGGGAAGCTGAGAGGCTGATGAAACTAACTAGCATTGGGGCTGGCTAGCATCTCCCATCTGGGTCTGTCCTTCCCAGATGACAGTGTCCCTTCCTTTGAGACTCCTCTACCTGAGTGTTTAGCTATAGATGCTCCCTCCTGCCTGGCCTGCCCTAGAGCCTCTCCTCAGATCCCCTGGTCTCTGTCCCCAGTAGCCTGAAAGTTCGGTGAGGACTACTGCATCTGTGCTGGTATCTGTGAGAGGGAGGAAGGGGGAACAGGGCAAGGGTTGAGCTCTTCTTGGGACCCCAAACCAATGGCAAGGGTCTGAGTCCCAATCAGATCTGGCCCATTAAAACAGCACCTGTGTGCAAGGTTGTGATTTGGCCAGGGTGACTTACCCCAGTTTCATGCCTGAAGGATAGCTGAGTTCATGCTTGTCAGTGATGACTTTGTGAAGCTGGTTATGGCCCTTCTGTAGTTTTCTGCCACAAGGAAAGGTTCAACAGAGCACCTGCCCACTCCTGCCCCTGCATCACGACTGACCCCTCTGAACAGGGTGGAGGCTGTTCCAAGCTTGAATGACTGCCTCCCTCACCAAAGAAGGGGAAGGTCTGGGTTGAACAGTCATTTTTGCTAGTAAATGGGAAAATGATCTTTCTGATGTACCTCCCCCTGCAGCCTGGGGGTTGGGTGGATGGGTGACCATTCAGTGCTAAGACTTCACCAAGAGTGAGACCCATGGAGGTGTGGTCTCAAAGTTCCACCCCTATAGTCTGTTCAGCATGCACACAGTGAGTGAGCACCTCTGAGATGCGATGTCCTGAGCTAAGGGCACTGGGTGGGGAGTATAGCTTCTGAGTCTATCACTGTGTGTGGCTGTCTCTGGAGGCTGGCCTGGGCTTCTGGATGAGGCCATTGATGGAGCTGAAATGCCCACCAAGCTGGGTGACTCCAACCTAGGCAGGTCTGAGAGTTACCTCCCTGTCTACACAAAGGGCTGGGCTGGAGGCTTTCCAAGTTCCCCCATATTCTGGGGCTTGGGAGTCTCAGTGAAACTGGGCATTCACACTGCATAGACAATGAATGCAGCTCCTGAGAAACATGGGACCCGGGCTGAGTCCAGTGGACAGGGCACAACATGGCTGCTGCCACCACTTAAGCCTCCTGGGGCTCAGGGGCTTCCAATACTAGGGTGGGAACAGAAGCCAGGGCTGACTGTGTATCTGGGCTGCAGGGTCTCCACTGACTACCTGCTCACCAGACTGCTGGATGCACTGGGTACCCTCCAGGGCCACCACCTGGACAGCCTCTCCATCCTCGACCGAGTGAACCATGAAAGCTGGCGAGACGGTGGCCAGAGTGCTGGCCTGACCTTCAGCCACTTGAAGGTACCCAGGGAAGGGCTCGGTAGGCACTCTGTCCCTGCTGTGTCCTGCTGGGCTGTGTCTGTAACCAGGGAGTCAAGGGCACAGGCAGACAGATGTGTCCCTCCTGCCAGCCCTGACTGGTGGATGGCCTGGAGCAAGCTCTGGGGTGGGAGAATTCTGAGATCTCATCAGGTCCTGAGGAAACCGGCCATGGCTCCTGAGGGATGTCTGGCAGGGATGTAGTTGCAGGATGCTGTGGCACCTCAGCCGGCCTTTGCCATCCATGGGCATGACCTCCTAGTCCCGGGAACTGTTTGGTGGGACTTCTGGGTTGGGCCACACAAAGTTGGGTATTCTGCTTAGCCAGTGTCCTCCCAGGTGTATATGAATGTCACCTGACCAGGACTCCTACCTGTGAGTAGACAGCCCCTGGGGATCCCTGAGAGAGCCCAGGCACCCCTTCTTTCTGCTCCCTGTTCTGTTTTGACATTTTGGCAGAACTGTGTCCTCTGGGACTTTGTAACCACCAAACACTGAGGAGAACAAGGAAGAGTCAGGAGATGGAGTCTGGCCCACCCCACCCTGCAAGGTGGTGAAAGAGAAGCATCTGGGGCTGTAGAGTCTTGGGGTCTCTGCCTGATTGGCTCCTCCCTAGAGTGTTGACCTACCAAGCACTGCTACAGGATGTGAGGTGGCACTTCTACCTGACTCAGGTGTTGAGGAACACGTGGCCCCTCCTGGTGTCAAGAGACAACTCTGCCATGAGTCCCCTCTGTGACCCTGGCCACACAAGCCTCCTCAAGCCTGCATCTGGGGTAGAGCTTCCAGCGGACCCTTGGGGTCTGGTGCATGGTAGCTCCTGAGCCCCAAACTCAACTGTGGGATGATGGAGGCCAGTGGAAAGAGAGGGCTCAAGGACACAGGAAGGCAACCATGTGACAGGAGAGGGGTCTGGCTGGGGCCTCTGGGGCAGGGGGGAGAAGAAGGGCTCCTGGGATGACCAGGTAGCTCAGATCTTTTAAACGGTTATCTAGGTCCCGGCATCATGAACACACATACTAAGGACTGAGGCAATGCCATGGGGCCCATTGAGTTGGACTGTGGAGGGTAGGCAGGAGCTCAATGTAGCAAAGTGGGAGGAGAGAGAAAGGCCTGAATGATGCAGGAGACACAGGAGCACTGAGAGAGAGAGGTCCTGAGTGGTGGGATGGGGACCTGGAGTTAAGCTGAGCCCATGGGGAGTCAGGGGAGGGACAGAGAGGGAAATTGGTGCCTTGGGGAGCTGCCAGACTGGGAGCAGCAGGTGGGGAAAGGCCTAGGGCTCAGACTGGGACGTGGCAGGGAGGATGAAGGGGTGTGAGCAGGGTGGGGGTGGCCAGGCATAAAGGTGGTAGGAATGCTGGGTGGCCTGCCCAGGGCCTGACCCTGCTGTCCTGCAGACGGTGCTGCTGTGGGCCTCGGTGCTCTTCCCAGAGCCGGAGGACTGGGCCGAGCTTCAGGGCGCTGTGTACCGCCTCCTCGTGGTGCTGCTATGCTGCCTGGCCACCCGGAACCTGCCTCACTTCCTCCACCCTGAGCGCAACCAGCTGCAGGACAGTGGCCTGGACCTCAACACTATCTACCAGCGCGTGGAGGGCTTCGCCAGCCAACCTGAGGCATCCCTGCGCATCCATGCCACCCACCTGGGCCGCAATCCCCCGCCACGCATCAGTGCTGGGGTCAAGGCACTCCTGCAACTGCCAGCCAGTGACCCCAGCTACTGGGCCACTGCCTACTTCGACTTCCTGCTGGACAAGGTCGGTGCTGCTGGCCTTGGGAGTTTGGGGTAGGCCCAGGAGCACAGGAAGGTGGTACAGAGCCCTGGTTCAGCATCCTGGTCACTGCCTCCTGGGTCAGGCCCCTGGACAAAGAGAGTCTGTAGGGACAGATATGATGTCTAGGGGTCAGACAGCTATGGGGAACTTCTTCACTAGTGGCCCTGTTGGCCTAGGGCTGTTCTCTAGGAACCAGGGGAACATGTCTGACACTGTCCCTGTTTCCCACCAGAATTTCCCCCAAAGCTCCATCTGTCCACCTTGGGTTTCCATTCCTCATGAGGGAGTGTGGCCTTCCTTGGGTCTTATGGGGACTGTTTCCTGCTTCTACCCAGACTCAGAAATTCCACAGCCATTCTCCTTGGGACCTTGAGAGCTAAGGTCCTTTGGCCCCCTCTCAGGGTTCCTGGCTGCCAGCTGCCCTTCCTTGAGCCCATGTTCGGCCAGCTCTGCTAGCCTGCACTGCTCCCACCCCCGTGGAGCCTACCCTACTTCTCTCCCAGGGGCCAGTTCTCACCTTCACCCCAACAGCAATCACCATCCCTTTTGGGGGTGTATCAGCCAACCTCTCTCTTGTCCCGTGGCAGGAGACCCCAGGGGAGCCACTGTGTTGCTGGACATCTTCTGTCCTGTTTTAGCAAACACTTCCCTGCTGAGAGACTGATAGCCTTCTGGGGTCACCTCCCTGCCACCACTTAAGAATTATTACCCCCAAATCTGCAGGCCAGGGAAGCTGGGCCCTGCACTTTGCTCTCAGCAGACCTGTGTGGGCAGGGTGGGGATGAGAATGGGGGTGGAATGGGAGTGGCAGCACAAGGGTGCTGCACAGACAGCCTTCAACCAGCACCTAGTGGGGCCTCCTCTGGGCCAGGCCCATGCCAGAGACATCTCATGTAAGGAAGGGCTGGTGGAATAGAAGATTTGGAGACCAGTCTGTCTGTAGGGAGGAGTTTCCAGGCTGATACCCAGAGACAGCAAGGCCCCATGGGGCTCAGAGAAGGCAAGTTGTCCCAGGCTGTGTTCCCAGCCCTGAAATGCTTGTGATGGGCTCCAGTTGTTCCTGTAACTCTTGTCTCCCTTGCCCTACCTGTAGTTCCAGGTCTTCAACATCCAGGATAAGGACCGAATCTCCGCCATGCAGAGCATCTTCCAGAAGACCAAGACTATGGGCAGTGAGGAGAGCTGAGCTGGGCCACCCTGTCTCGGCTGACTGACAGCCTCTCTGCAGTGCACCACAGGTTCCTGGGACATTTGGAGGAGGGAGTGGGCTTCTCCTTGAGGTTTGTGGTGAAGAGACTTTGTCCCCAAGGACCACCCTCAGACTACTGGGGGGTGGCCTCTGAGAGTCTGAAAGTGCTGGTCAGGGAAAGCCTCCTGGAGTAGGTGCCTGTGTCTCTGGGTAAGGACCTCGATATAGGTGCCATGCACTCTATGTGACACATATTGATACATCCATGTGATATTAGGAAAACTGAGTGGAAAACCAAATCTTGAAGGCTTGTCCCTGCCTACACTGGATGCTACTCCTTGGTGATGAAATACTATATGTTTGGTCTTGAATAAATGAATGTAGTGGATGTACACAGAGATAATGCCCTCCACTTTTTGTACATCTGTGTGAGAGATATTCCCCCCAGAAGCATCGAAATAGAAGAGGCTTGTGTGCAAACAGACATCCTCAAACCTTCTCTAGTCTCTGCGAATGACCCCCTTTCCCCAGGCATCCCGCTTCCTAGTTCATAGAAGAAACTGAAGCCAACAGAGAGAGGACCCACAGCACATGAGCCCACCTGCTTGGTGTTGGTCCCATCTGCTTCTTCTCATCCCTGAAGAAGGGCCCCTTTCCAATGTAAGGTGTCTGTCTTCTCCTGGCATCTGATATCACCCCTCTGTCTGTTCTCACCACTCTGCATCTCCACCTCATGTTCTCTTGTCAGCTCAATGCATTCCGCCTGTGGCCCAGTGACCTGCACATGCTCCAGCTCAGGGGACATTTCTTCTCTCCATCTCTTTGGCCTCTCAGAGGCATTTACCACTCAGCATCGAGCCCTGGCTCACACTCTGGGCTCTTGGGAGGGGACCTGCACTTCCACAGCAGGTGCATGTAGAAGCGACTCCCCCAAACCTCTTCCAAAGAGAACTATGGCCATGTGCCAGAGGAACCTTACACTGATGACAGGAAATGTCCAGGTCCTCTGATAGCTATGGGATCACCTCCCTGCCACCACTTAAGAATTATTGCCCCCAAATCTGCAGGCCAGGGAAGTTGGGCCCTGCACTTTGCTCTCAGCAGACCTGTGTGGGCAGGGTGGGGATGAGAATGGGGGTGGAATGGAAGTGATCCAGGGCCTGAGCTTACTCCAATGCCAAGGGGACACAAAATGCCATCATGACCTCCCTTTAGAGTAGGGGCTTGTAGAAGACAGTATCTTGGTCCCAATCTGATTCATAATGGACCCAAAGGGCCCAGGACCACCCGGTGGTCATTTCTTTGGTTTCTGAGTGTGAATCAGGAGGGCCACACATAGCAGGGGTAAGAGCTGTAATAGTAGGAAAGGCCAAGGGAATGATTTTTAAACCATCCCTACTCCCATGGTCAAAATAACCCAGGAAAACACCACATGCTGGGTGCATGAACAGAATTTCATACCACCTTCAAAGACTTTAATACACCAGTATGACCTCAGCAAAAATTGAAGTAGTAGATGGCTGGTAGTTCTGAGTGCGATAAGAGCACATGTGGGTTCTGTAGCAGGTCCATCCTTTTATAACCAGATGCTGAGAGTATCCACAGTCGAAAGGGATACCACGTGGCATCTCTGGGAAACTCCCAAACAGGAGCTGAAGTTCTGGAGCAAGAGCATAC
Organism: Carlito syrichta; assembly: GCF_000164805.1. Taxonomy (NCBI): domain Eukaryota; kingdom Metazoa; phylum Chordata; class Mammalia; order Primates; family Tarsiidae; genus Carlito; species Carlito syrichta. The sequence goes on along the minus strand of NW_007231628.1, from coordinate 910 downwards.
CTACCATCTTTAGCAGGAAACTACTCACTGTTCAAAGAAAAGCACTTGGCATGATATTGGGCCCCTGCACAGGGGACACTGAGTAACAATGTGATGTGAGCTGCCCACCATTAGCTGGTGTTACAGGACCCTAAGTTTAGGGGTGGTAATGGTGGTGCAGCAGCAATCCATTGTACATGGACATGGTCCTTTCAGGATCAGGCCAAGCAGGATAGGTGAAAACAATTCAGTTACATGAACAATAGCCTGGACCGTCATATCATTACATATGGTACACCGTGTCTCTCCTTCCCCTCACACATATGGCCTTCAGGGGGTTTCCTAGGACCAGCTGATAGAGTAAGAGACCCTCAATCCTGGCTCATGGATGATATGGCTCAGTCTATGGAGTCCAGCCAATATGGACTTTCCTGACTTAGTGTTCCTAGAAGACAGCAGTGAGAAAAAACCCTCCCTGTGGTCAGAGCATTAAGAAATATAAATTGTTCCTCAGTTTTGGGTGGAGAGACAGGTGGCTCAAAGAAGGAAACACATTCCTTAAGACAAAGAATATTACCAGAGGTAAAGGGGGATATTTCACAATGATTAAAAAAGTCCATTCATCAAGAAGGTATAATAATCCTAACAATAGATCTTCAAACTTCAGGCTTTACAAAAACTGATAAACCCTTAGTAAGACTGACTGATGGAAAAAAGAGAGAAAATATAAGTGGCCAATATCAGGAATGAAGAAAGAGAAAGCACTAGAGATCCTATAAACATTAAAGGATTATAAAGAAGTATTATGGCCGGCTTGGTGGCTCAGCCTGTAATCCTGTGCCTTTGGGAGGCTGAGGTGAGTGGATTACCTGAGCCCGCGGGTTCGAGATCCGCCTGGGCAGGCGAGACCTCATCTCTACGATAAAATCAA
>NW_007231627.1:63261-114591 GCF_000164805.1 Carlito syrichta | reverse complement strand
ACAAAATCATGAATTTCACAGCAACCTGGATGGAACTAGCATCTATAATACTGAGTGACCTCTCACAGAAACAAAGGTCCGAGTATCACTTGTTCTCACTCATATAGTGGACCTTGAACATCCAATGTAATACTTTAAGAAAATGACTGACAGTAGTGGGAAACTATGGGGGGGCGAGGGGATTAACGGTAGTAAATATCTGTCTGGGGACGGGGAAACACCTCTTATCAACAAGGGTGCCTGAACAAAACGTACTTGCATACCTAACCCTTAACTGTACACCCACAATATCATAATAAAAAATATTGATTATAAAAAAAAGAAAATTAAATTTTAATCAACGGCTTTAAAGAAAAGCTTCATTTACTTTTTCAATTCTCTCTATAGAAAATGCCATTATGAAGCCGGGCTCGATGGCTCAGCCTGTAATCCCGCACCTTTGGGAGGCTGAGGTGAGTGGATTGCCTGAGCCTGCGGGTTCGAGACCTGCCTGGGCAACTTGGCGAGACTTAATCTCTACAATAAATCAAAAAATCAGCCAGGCGTGGTAGCGCACACCTGTAGTTCCAGCTACTCGGAAGGCTGAGGCAGAAGGATCGCCAGAGCCCAGCAGGTCAAGGCTGCGGTGGCCAGGAGCAGCCACTGCACTCCAGTCTGGGCGACAGAGTGAGACTCCAACTCAAAAAAAAAAAGAAAAAGAAAATGCCATTACGAAATTATGGTCAAAAAACATAGGAAATGAGTATCCTAGAAGTATGTTAGTATAGAAAACTCATTTTTAAAATTGTGGGCTTTTTAAGGATATTATGATGTTTGAGGTTTAAACTTTATAATTTCTTGTGATTTCTCTCCTCATTAAGTAGTAACCTTTGTACACAGTTTTGTGTGCACAACTTTATATTCTTTTTCTTTATAGGACCTTCCAATTGTACAAGCTCTGAGCCCCACCAACCTGGATCTGCCCATGTGGAGGCCACTCTTCTGGTCTGGAGACGTCCACTGTACTGGCCAGGGGACTGGTTGGAGCCATAGAAGTCACTCAATCTGGTTTTGGCACGAGGGGCTTTGTTGATCAGTTTGAGAAATCTCACAGCCCTGTTGGGCGAACTGAAGGGCTTAGATCTGGGCTGTGCCTCCAGAACTACAGATCCACAAAGCCAGTCTTGACCTCAAGGCTATCCTACCTCCACCACTGCCACTGACCCCTGCGACAGCCTCTGCTGTCCTTACATTCTCCAGGGTGCCTGCCCTGACTGATACCTCTCCGGCCCCTTATGAGTCACCAACTCACACGGTGTCTGATGCACAGGCGCCAAGCTAGGTTGGGAAAGGACGTCAGTTTGGAAAGCAGGATTCATAAGAGGTGGGGTGTCTGTGAAAATGTCTAGAACATTCGTGAAAAGATTATGGGCATCACTAATGACCAACATCCACTGCACCTACTACATGACAAGAATCAAGTGCAGACAGGTAAATAGAGCAGAGTCCCGATTTCTAGGACTCCTGGGAGCATAAGGCAGACAGACTGGTGCCTGGACAACCCAGAGGTGATCACAAGGGCTCCGGCCACATGTGTCCTAAACAATTCTCAGACTGACTGAGTTTTCTGGGAAAGGAAGATCACTGACTGACAATTCTCTAACTGGTTTATTCTGAGAGAGCAGAGTCAAGGGTTGACCTTGCCTGCAGCAGGACAGACGATCTCCAGCTTAAAGTATCTGTTGCTGCTGCTTGAGGAATTCTCAGTTTCTGGTAAATGCTACATTCCATCACATTTGCAAAAAAAGAAAGGGAGTTTAAAAACCTAAAAATAAAATATATACCGAACAGCCTCTTCTTCCCGTACCCACATAATCACAGAATATAAATTAAGGTGTTCTTCTAGAGCTTCTAAATTTGTATGTATCTACAGGATCAAAAAATGAAAGGATAACTAACGTTTCAAAACTACAATCCTCCTGCAGATGAAACACAGAGCATTTGCTAGGAGCACTGCTGTAATCCAGGATGGGGAAAGAAGATATGCAATAATAACAATTATTTCAAATATAAAGACCATGAGGACAGAGGCAGGTAGAAAGATGCTGCTGACTTAATTAAATATTTTAATGTCTTCCTTTGTGATATGATGTCATCTGCTTTATTTTTTGATGTCATCTGCTTTAGAAAGATGCTAAGGAAAATGGTGTACATTGGATCATATAAACAACAGGCACCTTGATTCTTACCTTGATTGTTGCTTGAAAATTATGGGTCTAGATGTTTCTGAGCCATTCTGATTTTTCAGTCATGCCTGTCAGTCCCTGCAGTCTTCTTGCCAGATCCCAGATTTGAACATTTGGTCTAGACGATGTAATCGCTATAACTTAGAGCTAAGAAAGACAGCAACAGAATTACTGAGTTCTTGGTGCCAGACACTGAGCATCACTTTTCACAAGTCATCTCACTTCCTCCTCTTTGCCTCACTGGGCAAAGAGGAGGAATATACCTACCATTACATCCTGGCTTCCCATCTTAGAGGACAGCCAGACATTGTCCCAAAGTGCTCCTGCAAGTCCCCACTCACCCAACTCCATGTCCTCCCTGCCTTTCCACCCATCCCTCCTGGTTAAAGCCAGCCCTCTGCCCATGTACCAGAGTCTTGGTCTCTGGGAAGGGTGCCTAGCAACTCTTTCTGGTCTCTCCTGGGTCACTGATTTCCCCTGTCCGGGATCATTCCCATCCGACACACACACAATGCTACTTCCAAGAGCACAGAAATCTCTCGTCACCCAGCCTCTTCAGTGAGCATTTCTCTGCTAAACAAATACTGAAGCATTGTTCTCTCAGTAGTCTCCTCCTATATAAACTGAGCTCACGCTGATCAGTTTCCCCTGCACCCACCCTATGGAAATGGAAATCAAAGTTGCTAGACACCCTCCCATTTCCACTCCCAGTGTTAACTCTCAGTCCTCTTCTCACTTGAGCCATTGACACCATGGAACCCAGTTGGTCTCTGCCTCTTACTTGAAGCACTTTTCCCAGGGGACTTCCAGGGCCATGTACTCTTCTCTTCTGGACTCCTCCATTTCTAAGTTGCTCTTCCTCAGCTCCCAGAACTCTTGACATTATTGTGCCCTGACTTAAGTTAGTCATCTTCACTTTCCAGCTACACTACCTCTGAGGCCTTCTATCCACCATGGGAGTGAGCTTGGAAGTGTATTTTCCCCAGTCAAGACTTCAGATGAGACTGCAGCCCTGGCTAACCCCCTGATTGCAGCCTTGAGAGATTGAGAGACCTTGATCCAGAACCAGCAAGCAAAGTCATGTCCTGAGGCAAGAGGATCACTTGAGGCCAGGAATTTGAGACTAGCCTGGGTAACAATGAGAACCCACCTCCACACACACAAAAAATTAAAAATTAGCTGGATGTGATGGCATGTACTTGTAGTCCTAGTGGCTTGGGAGGCTGAGGGAGGAAGATCACTTGAGTTCAGGAGTTAAAAGTTGCAGTGAGCTTTGATTGCACTACCACACTCCAGCCTGGGTTACAGAGAAAGAAGCTGTCTCTAAAAAATTAAAAATAAAAATAAAGAAAGGTGATCATTTTATCTAAGTAATTTTCTCCATTTGTTATGTTGTTAAAAAATGTAAACTAGACTCAGAGCTCAGCAGAGACAAAGAATCTGTGGTAACTAATGTCCTGTTTTCTCTTCCTATATGACCTGGGGTAACTTTGCAAACTCCCTTTTTCTCCATGTGCCAAGGAGTCTGGCTCCCCAGCCTCATTCCCAAGGGGGCTTGTCTGAGTTTATGGAAAGTCTCAACTTCTAGAGGAAGGCTATATGAAGAGCCCTGGCCAAGTACTCCACAAACTTTAGACCCAGCTAAAGTAATTTTTGCATTCCAAGAACTAAAGTGTATCCAAGGGTGACAATAAAAAGATTCATTTTATGTTCCAGTGGAACTGGCAGCTTGGAGTGCTCTGCTGAGAAAGATGCAGAGTAAAAGCCAAGTTCAAACTCCATGGGAAAGAACACCATGATCAGTGATCAGCTAGTGATGTCTGTTGTGATCACAGGTATGGGAGGTGGAGGCAGGATTTCCATTTATATCCTCTCCACACCTTACAAAATATTTTCCCCTTGTTCTGAAGGCCTTTTGAATGAGCTCTACATCCAGCTGAGGCTAGATTTTTTTTTATAGCAGAAAGGACACAGTCAGATATGGCAGCCCTAGGGTTTCCTGAATACAGGTCCCATTGATCCTGTCAACTGTTCAGTCAAGAAAAGAAAGGCAGACTGGACTGGAGGTCCAGGAAGTCAGGCCAAAAGCTGAATATCTGTATTGAGCGAGAACATGGAGGGAGATAGTAACCTGTCACAGAAGCAGCCAGACAGTAGGGACTCCAACTCATCGATGGATATTCGGAGCCTAATCTTCCACTGAAGCACAGCCATGCTTGGAGGCAGTTGTCCCAGATCCATCTAACTCTCTGTGGATGGAGGTAGCAGACCACCACGGGGGATAGACTCATGACAGAACTGGGAGCTGCCAAACCCATCCTGGGGTGCAAAGAACACTCTTTCTTCATTTTAGGGGTGTCAGTCTCCTCTCCACCTCCCTACCGGAAGTACTGATTAAGCAGTAGTGGACTGCTAAATGCTCAATAGCTGGATCTCTGGGTGGGAGATGTGTATGTGTGAGTGTGTATATATATATATATTTGTATAAATATATATATGTATGTATATATATATTTAGAGAAAGAGAGAGACATAGTTTATTATAAATTTTACCAAAGCAGGTTGTGTTTTACAGGTTGTGTAGAACAGAAACAAGAAATTGAATACCACATGTTTGCACTCATAAGCAGGCCCTAAACATGGGGCACGTGAACACAAAAATGGGAACAACTGGCACTGGGCACTACTACTGGGGGGAGGGAAAGGGCTGAGGGGCACACAATCACCCACTGGGCACTAGTGGGGAGAGAGGCCTCGCTAGAAACCCAAACTTCTCTTGTACACAATTCACTTATGTAGTAAACCCTCACAAGTACCCACAACTCTAAAATTAAAATTAAAAAATGTATAGCACACAAAATAATAATAAAACATAGAATATGGTTTATCATAAATTTCATAGTACCCACAACTCTAAAATTAAAATTGAAAAATGTGTAGCACACAAAAATAATAATAATAAAACATACAATATGGTTTATTATAAATTTCATATAGCTAATTTATTCTCACTCAATACGTTTGCTGAATTTTGCCAAACTCTTGAATTTGCAGCCAACCTATGGTTGCATCTGATGACTGCATGTGCTTCAGACAAGAGGGTTGGTTGATATTTTCATTTATGTTAGTGAGTAAGACAAATGTGAGACAATGAAGGCAAATGTTGGAACTTCATTTATTCATCATTGTCGTGAGTGGCTTCTCTGCTGAATCAGATCACAGTTTTCAAATTCTTGAGGAAGAATATATCCTCAATTTTTGTTCTTGTCACAATACATTGTTATGTCAGTGTGGTAGGCTAAAAAATGACCTACAGAAATATCTAGATTCTAATCCATGAAACCTGTGAATGTACCTTATATGGCAAAAGGACTTTGCAGATGGGATTAAGTTAAGGATTTTGAGATGGGTGCATTATCCTGGATTAACTGGATGTATTACAAATGCAATTACAAGTGTCTTTATGAGAGAGGCAGAGAAAGATTTGATACAGAGGGGAAGACCATGTGAAGACACATCAGAGAGATTTGAAGGTGTAAACCGCTGGCTTTGAATATGGAGGCAGGGGCCAGGAACCAAGGAATTGCAGCTCTAGAAGCTGGAAAAGGCAAGGAAACAGAGTCTCCCCTCAAGCCTCTGGATGGAGTGGCCCTCCTGACACCTCCATTCCATCCCAGTGAAACTGATTTGGGATTTCTAACCTCCAAAACCGTGAGAGAACAGATGTGCCTTGTTTAAGCCACCACGTTTGTGATAATTTGTTCCAGTGGCACAGGGAACTCACACACTTAGTTTTCATTTAGTGCATCTCAGCTCCAAACACACCTTTCAATATATGCTTTAGGACAAAGAACAAAGTGTTTTAACCATTTCACCCTTAAAGTGAACACGAGGTTAAGCTTTCTCAGTGGTAGGTGCGGGAAGGACTTGGCAAGGAGAAGGGGCTTCCTGCAATTTCCGGGATGACCTGGGAAGGGTTGGCCATGCCGAAGTGAGGACATCCAGTAGAGTCTATGTGGGATCATCAAGCCCAGACCACTCTCTCTCTCTCTCTCTCTCTGTGACCTTGTTTGGTGAGATGACTGTCTACAGTCCTTCCACTCTCTCTCTCTCTTTCTCTCTCTCTCTCTCTCTCTCTCTCTCTCTGTGTGACCTTGTTTGGTGAGATAACTGTCTACAGTCCTTTCTCTCTCTCTCTCTCTCTCTCTCTCTCTCTCTCTCTCTCTGTGACCTTGTTTGGTGATGACTGTCTACAGTCCTTTCAACACAGTAACCAACCCCTACCCCCACCACACAGCTCGTGATCCTGAGCCTATGATGCCACCATGCAGCCTATATGTGAGAACACAAATGGCAGTGTCCTCAGCAGCCTCCCTACCTCATGTGACCCACGCATTCCGAAGTTCTCCACTTCCCACTGCAGACCATGCCTCTGGTGGCTGATCACCTGCCCCTGCTTGCTCTCTACAGGGTGGCCTATTGTGTGCCCTACTCCAGACCAGCTCTGGTCTGGCTAACCTCCTCTGCCATTGGCGGCTCAACCACACCTCCTCCAACAAAGTCTGAACCCCTGAAAACTTTGTCCATACTTGGGTAGCTCCCTCAGCCCTAGGATGCCACACAGACCTTTCTGTTATTAGGCAGTTACAGTTTTATTTTAGTTAAGATTTTTATATTAAACTTCCCCTGTTGAACCTACCGTGTGATTTCCATCTCCTAATTAGACCCAGACTGCTATAAATGGCTCCAGACGTGACCCACTTGTAAGTTGAATCTGTATTACTGACATTTTTTCATCATTTTCTTAAATCTAGAGAATCAACAAAATGACAACACAAGCTCTGGTCCATGGTGTTTGCTAATTTCCGTGGTGTAAATACTTCTACTGTGGCCACTTTCAAACTACCAACATGACATCACAGGATGTGGGTTTAGGAAGAGATGCCCAGTAGCTCCTCTTACATATTGTCCTCATATTGATAGGATAGATGTAAATAACGCCAAAAGCACAGATAATAGAAAAAGTACCAAAAATCATTAGACAGGGGTATTTTTAAAAATATAACATATTGAATGGTAAGCTCATATAATTAACTGTTAATAATGTCTGAATTGACAACTGACTCACAAAATTCCAGAACATTTAATAGCTGGCTCCATGGTACAAGCCAGCGACAGCACAGCCCTGGAATTAAGGGTCCCCAGAAACAAGTTGGGCAGGCTGAGCATCCTTCAGGCGATTGCTGGTCCCTCTGGGATCAAGACAGTGCATTGGTGTGGCTTGCGGCGTTGAGACTGAAAAGAAACAGACGAGAGAGTGCAGGCAAGAGTTCCTCGGCTGTAGTCCTCATGACCAACTCCCTGTCTTCTTCTCTGACCTTGATCCTCCTCCTCACCTCTTGTCCTAAACATGAAAGCAGCAGCCTTCCATCGGACCCTGCCCGGCATGATCAGACCTAGCATTTGCCATGCATCTGAGAGTCACTGTGGCCACGGCTGCTGTTGTTTTGCCTTTACTTACAGTCATTACAGGGAGAAACCTTAGGCATGTTGGTCCAGAGTCAGGGATCTAGTCCTGACCTCACGCCTGGCTGGCCGAGGGACTGTGTGCCAATCAGTCACCCTTCCACACCTGATTCCCCAAATAGGAAATGAGGATGTGGCTGATGACCCTGAGGCTTTCTTCCAGTTCCAGGACCAAGTGCTGCTTCTAGTCCACCCTGATGTCAGGCACAGCGTGTGGCCACCCTGCAGGATCGGGTAGCTGCAGCAGTAGCTGGTGCCACAGTCCTGCTGGGAAAGCCTAGCCCTGGGAACTGGCCCTGGGCTCTGATCTCAGGATCCGCTACCAGATAGCTCAGCCTTCGCCAAGAGAAAACAAAACGCGGGCAGGTCATCTGATTTCCTTCCACTTTCCCAGGGACCGGCTAGTCTCTATAAAACCCAGAGGAGACAATCCCTTCCCAGAGATAAAAACCCTTCCCATAGGGCCACACTGGGCTGTTGGCAAGGAGCCTCCTGAGCTCTCCACCAAGGGCACTGCAAGCTCTGGGAGGGAGCTGGCTGGCTGGGTCAGGGTCCCAGCGCCTGCCTGGATCCTGTGCTAAGTGAGGAAAGAAAGCCACACTCCACTTCGGTGCACATCACGGTAGAGACACACTCCTGGGGCAGGCAGCAGGGTGAGGAACGTCTTCCCAGTGCAGTGAGCAGACCAGCCAGTGTCTCTCACAAGCGAGATGCTAGGTGAAGATCCCAGAAACAGCGAGTCTAGAACATGCAGGTACTGGGGTGATGCCAGGCAACTCAAAGTGCCAAAGGGCAGAGACAGAAAGGCCTGTGGCAAGTGGTTCTGCTCCACCCAGGACCCAGCCTATGGAGCATAGGACCAACGACCATCCACTTCTTCCTGTCACAGTCCTTCCCTTCCCTTCCTCTGTCACCCATTGCACCCTTTTCCACTCTTGCTGTCATGCTGGTTCGGAGTCCTGGGTCTAACAGGCTAGGCCCTGGCAAAACTCCCAGCTACCTTTTCAGAGACCTTACTCGGGCAACTTAAAACAAATCTCTGGAGGCGACTTTCTTAGAAGTGACTCTCTTATCTTTGATGCTCCTTATCAGCTGCCCCTTCCCGATCACCACCTCCACCCTCTTTCCCTCATCTGCCCATCTTGTCACCTGCTTCTCCTCCTCCATCTTCCTCCAAGCCTCAGCCAAAGCCCTCCTTTAGGTCACCCTTTCTTCCCTGCAATAGCTTCTGAAGTCTGACCTCATCCAAGAAAGCTTCCAAGTGTCTGGCAGAAGGGGCCAGACCTCAATTGGCCAATATCCAAGGTCCTCACGGTCTTCACCTGCATCTCCCTGTGCTTATATGGAGTACACTAAGTCACAAATTCATAGGAGTGTTAGCACCCTGGTTTCTACACCCTCTTTGACTTGGTCTTGTTAGTGAAAGGTAGATAAAAGGATAAAACTAAAGTTCAATTTACCAGGAGGTTATTCAGGAGGAAGGGAGAAGAGAAATTACAAAAGAATTTACATTGGGACACATCTCCCTATACCGTGTATGTGTATTCATGTGCACGTGTGGATGTATATTATGCATATATGTGGATGTGTATAAACGTATGTATAGAAATGTACATATACATTCACACACACACACACACACACACACACACACGTATATATAGCAACGCTGTAAGTGCACAAGGCTCAACCTGACCAGCCATCTAACCAAACTACAGGCAGTGCCTTTCCAGAGAGAACACTGCCCCCAAAGCAGGAAGCCTGGCAAGGTGCCTGCATGTCATGCAAATGGTGTGTAGAGCTCCAGGTGCCAAAACAGGAGGGTGAGTAGCCCGGTGTTCACGTCTTGGTGGCAGAGACAGTGACTGCAGGCCCACTCTCTCTCACTGCACCATTCTCTCCCTTGACAATGCCAGCCATGACAGTGGCTTTAGTCACCGCAAGGTGCTGAGAACCCTGGATTGTACTTCCAGCCCAACTGCTCCTGGGCTCCAGACCCAGCGACTCAGCCACCGCTTGACACTTGCCTTGGGCAGACAGAGTCTCCTCCACCATCCTCCCACAGCCCAATCAGAAGGCTGGGAGGTCCTAGACACGGCCCACCTCACCCCAGCCCTATCTACCACCGTGTTCTCAGTTTTCACTCCTAAATAGTGAAATCCACCTGCCTGGCATCGCCACCACCACTCCGGGCCACACCTCCTCTCACTTTCCCATCAGCACAGCCATTGTGGTGGTCATTGCAGAACTTCACTCTCATCCTCCTGCCTGTGGCTTCTCAGATCCAGGACAGCACCAGGACCCCCATCTCCTAGCTCAAGCTCTGTGCTGACCCTCCCTCTGCTCCTCCAGTGCCCCAGGCTTCTCTCAGGGCCACCGCTTATTGCTGCCTGCCCCCAGGGCAGGGCTGTGTCTCCTTGCTCTTTCTAGTCCTGCAAATACCTAGCACACCGCCTGCAGACACGCCAATAAACACTTGACAAAGGAGGGAGGGAGGGAAGGAGGAAAGACAGAAAGGGAGGGAGCGAGGGAGGGTCCACCAACAGACTGGAGGGATAAAGGGACTAAAGGGAAGGGAAGGAGGTGGGCGGGACCCTGCCTGTCCTAAGCCGGTCTGCCCTGAGTAACTCAAGACCCAGACCCAAGTCCAGCCCTGCAGTGAACCCCAGTCTCTGATCCCGTGATTGGAAATGGGCACCGACCTAGACCTTCCGATCTGAAGTTGGGGTGACACCTCCATTGGGAGCACGTTATTGAATCTGCGGGAGCCCTCCGTGGGGGAGAGGAGGGCAGGGGGCCTGGGCTGAGGTCCTGGTGAGTGAGGCGCTCTGCCTGGGCACCTTGGGACATTGGGGGCTGGGAGGGGACTGGCACCAGCCTGGGCCGGGCTTGCTCTCCAGCCTCTCCACGCTGTCGCTCAGCCTGCTGGTCTGTAAAGCGGTTGATGTCGGACGAGTTTGGGGTGACTGGTGGCTCATCTGGGTGACCACGCCGGGTTCCCCCTGCTCCACCCCATTTCGCACACCTGGGGCTGCTGGTCTCAGGGGCTGGCAGAGGTGTCCACTCAGTGGAAGAGCGTCCTGGCGTCCGGGTGTGTCTGGTCGCAGGCCGGCCCACGGGTGCGTTTGCAGGCGCGGCGGCGCTTCCTGAGGTTGTCCGTAGCAGGCATGTTATCCCAGCAGCTCTCAGCTCCAGGCTCCCTTCAGCCCTCCCCAGGAGCTAACACGTCTTTGTCAGGGGCACCAGCAGGCTTTACAGTGATGCCAGCCCACCTCCCCCTGCCTGGGGTCTGAAAGAGCTGGGTCTTGGGCGCAGGGGCCCACACAGCCCTGTCCCCTCCCTTGGCACACCCGGGGTGAGTAGATGGCCTGGGCAGGTCTGCACCTGGGAGGCGGTCTGCACGAGGACGGTGCTTCCTGGGCCACCAATCACTGGCACAGACAGGAGGCCTGGCGCTCCCTGTTCCTAACTCACACCGAGGTGCCTTTTGTGTACTGGTGGCTCTACCTTCTTGCATAAGGATGGAGGTAACTGCCAGGAAAAGATGTCAGGCTTAGCCAGCGACATCTAGCAAGTCACTCCAGGCCACTGGGGAAGGGCCTTCAGCTGGAGCCTCCAGGGAGCCGTTGGAACTTGAGCAGTAGGGCTTGGAGGCAAACCCACTGAGCATGTGACAATGAGGCGGCGGCCCTCACATTGTCATCCAGCCCTAGGCCAGAGTCCCACAGGAGAGATGTCCAGAGGTGGGGGAGGGACATGGCAAACTTATTCCTGGGCACCGTGGGAGTGCCCTGCAAAGGCCCAGGAACCTCATGCACAGGTGACGGCGGGAAGAGCTCCAGTGTCACTGGGAACTCAGATTGCCACAAATGCTCTGCACCCCCAAAATCTGATCCTCACACACCTCACCTGTTGTTCCAGCCTCTTGTCTGCTCCCAGTCTCTGGGGAGTCACCCAGTAGGGCTCCCGCACCCAGGGGCAGCATCTTCCTGGATCTCCCAGGGCCTTGCCTTCCCTTCCCTGCTCTTGGCAGTTTAGGACTGGGAGCCAGGAGTCTATTTCCACACAAACAGGGCTGCAAGAGGAGGCTGAGCAGAGGCAGCACTGGTTGAAGGCAACGTGATATGCTAATCACCTTCTACCCTCCCCACATCCTGGCAGCAGGACTCTTCTGAGACTCGGGCTTAACCAGGATGTAGCAGGTTGGACCCAGTGACAGCTGCAGTTTATCATCTTTTGCATTTGTCCCTGAATACCCTGCTTCTGACTCCTCAAATGCAGACACTGGCCTCTCCCAACCTGATTAAGACTGAATCAGTGAGAGTCACCGTGTCCCACTGAGGCTTTACCAGGGCCCAGGGAGCCAGGCAGCGGGTGGGAGAATCAGGTCACCGAAGGTCACAAGCCCAGGCTGGTGACGTCAATGTGGATGGCAGATAGGTGCAAGCACAATAAGAAACCACTCTTGGTACCTCTCTCTCAGGGCTACTCATAATTGTGCACAAAGGGGTGGGCTCAGGATTCTCTTTCCAGGGTGTTGTGACAGTAAAATTACATACCTACCAACGGGGCTGGTTAAGTAAGCTATGGCCTGAACAGCGGAAATCCACACAGCTGTTAGAAAGAACAGAGCACACTGGAGGACTGCCCATGAATGGTGGCCGAAATTCATGACCTTTCTGAAGCGAGACTCAGGGAAGGGCTTACGGTGTGTGCAGCAGGATGGGATTAAGCACGTGGGCCTAGCTCAGGTCACCAGCCTGAGGGCAGAGACGAGAGCCCCACATCCTAAAGTTGCTGGGTCATGTACAGGAGTAGATGGTCTATGAGACCCTAATAGACCTATCCAGGCACGCTTGTGAAGAGGTGCCTAAGCCACGTAGAGGCCTGAGAAGGCTGAGTCTCACCAGGGAGTGGGGGAGGGAAGAGTCCTTCTTAAGGAACCTAGGGACTGTTTGACAAGAGCTCTGTGATGTCTCCCCTGCTCCCACAGTAGGGAGAGGAGAAGGGGGCTTCCTGCCCACCTCTCCTGCTCCTGTCTTACTCAAGTTCCCAGTACCACCAAGGCAGAGAGGAGAGCCTTGGAGACCACAGCCCTGGAGACGGTATACACAGGCTGGACCTTCTGGAGTGGAAGAAAGAGGCTGGCTGGTAGGGAGGCTGCTGGGAACAACGGGCTTGTCCCTTGGCAGGACAAAGGAGAAAGGGTCTGAGTTCAGGTCATCGTGAACAGGCAGACCCTCCTCTAGAAGTGCCCTGCAGGAGTGGGGACACCAGCAGGAGGCAATGTGAGCTGTACCCACTCCATAGGACGCCGGAGAAAAGTCCCCAGAGGACCCTTAAAAGCCCAGCATGACAGAAGAGATGGCTTTGAGCACTTGCTAGTGGGGCTATAGTTGGTATTCCCTGCTGAGGGACTGAGAACAGCCTAGTGAGTAGAGGAGAAAGGGGAGCCAGAGAAGAAGAGGAGAAGGAAACAGAAGATGGAGGAAAGAGAGGGAAGAGGAGGGAGTGAGAATGAGGGTGAGGGAGCCAAGACTGAAGGGCCCAGGGATGAGGATGCAGGGATGAGGGCGTGGAGGCATGAACTGTGCTGGGATGCAGAATGCAAGGGTGTACAGAGGCCTGGATAAAGAACACAAAGTCCAAAGGGAGGGATGCTGGAGAAGGATGAGGAGGGCAGGTGCAGGGATGCAGGACGAGCCATGTCACCATGTGGGAATACAGGGATGAGGAGGCAGCAGCATGGGGACGACAGATGTGAGGCGAGTGCTGGAAGGATGGAGCATGGGGGCATGAGGGAAGGGGGCGAGGGAGATGGGCTGGGAAACGAGCGACGCAGCACTGATCGTGCAACTTTTATTTAAATCTCCCAATATTTAAATGTAGTGAAAATTCAAATGTGTGTAAAATACTGTGCTGGCCAAACAACCCTTGGGCCTCAAGCTCCTAGGTCACCACACATGCCTGGTGTGACCAGACCTGCCTGGCTCAGCCGAGGCGGAGGCAGTTCTGGGGAGCTGTGGGTTTGTGCACCTTCACAGAGGCTCTGCCAACTTTGCCAGGCAAGACTTCCTGGGCACAGAGGGGCATCGCACTGTACTTCCAGCCCCCCACTCCACCCTGCATGGCAACTGCCTGGTTCTCGTCTGCTAAGTTCCATTTGTCATTCTGAGAGTGACACCCTGGCCAGGAGGGCACTGAAGTATCTTTCTCACGTTCATCATGTCATCAGCCTCATGTGGCATGAGAAGGCAGAGGCCAGGAGGTTAAGTGTCAGGCAAGAGGCAGCTGCTGGATGAGGACTGTTCCCTAGCCGGAAGAATGCCTGTGCCTTTCGGGGTGCCTGGAGCCTGGGAGGCAGGATGCTACTAGGGAGGAGCGCAGGTCCGCACTCCCGCAGAGCCCAGGTTGGGCTGGGGGCTGGGCTCCCCTCAGATTCCCCCACCCTGAGCACATGCTGTAATCCGGAGAGTGGGGAGTGGTGAGGAAGTGGGCACCAGGCCTGGGACGCCAAGCCCAGCAAGCACAGGAACTGGAGCGTCTCGCCTCCAGGCATGGGCCAGTCCAGCTGCTCTTTCTGTCCCCAGGTAGCTGGAGCCGTGTCCCCTGGCAGTAGTCTCCATCCTCACTGGCCTGTCTGCACTCCATAGCTCCGTGCTCAGTCCCATCCTGGGGCCTGGCAAAGAGCATGCATTTATCAGTTTGTGGAATGAATGAACGACAGAAACTGAGAGAGGACCCTGAGTTCAGAGATGTTACTAAGAAAGCTCGTAGGAGCTGAGCATGGGAAAGGGACTGGAAAAGGGACATTGCCTCCTGCTGGCGTTCCCACCCCTGCAGGGCACTTCTAGAGCAGGGTCTGCCTGGTCACGATGACCTGAACTCAGATCCTCTCTCCTTTTGTCCTGCTAAGGGACAAGCCCATTGTTCCCAGCAGCCTCCCTACCAGCCAGCCTCTTGCTTCCACTCCAGAAGGTGCAGCCTGTGCACACCACTTCCAGGGCTGTGCTCTCCAAGGCTCTCCTCTCTATCTTTTGGTACTGGGAACTTGAGGTAAGACAGGAGCGAGGACCCCACTGTTCCCCCCGCAGTCTCCTGAGGGCCTCCCCACCCCCATAAAATAAACTGCCCTGTGTGAAGCAACCCCTGGAGCAGCACGGGGCGGGGTGGAGGCTTATAGCTCATGCAGATGGCAGTCGGCCTCCCGTGCAGGACACTGCAGTGTCCCCAAAGCCTCTGAGCTTGTCCTCTCTCCAGCTGCCCCAGGCCTGCACCCCACCCCACCCTTGCTTCCTGGTAGGTGCGCACTCTGGGCTGCCTCCGGCTCTGGGGACAGGTTTGGCCCAGCCCTGCTTCCCCAGCCTGTTGCCCATCTCACAACACTCCCCTGACGGGAAACTTCCTGTGCCAGCTACTTACAGGGGGAGGCCTTCTCCACACGTCACAATAGTGACTGATGTTCATTTCCTATTCCCCCTGTGCTGGGCGGGGTGCGGTGCTGGGAGGGGAACACCTATTTTGGAGGCGGGAACTGTGGCCCATGGGAGAGCTTCCCTTTGCCCCCCATCAGCCAGGCCGAAACTGGCCAAGCTGGAATTTACACCAGTCCCTAGTCCCCCGAGCCAGGCTCCTCTCTCCAAAGCAAACCCTGGATTAGACTAAGGTGGAGGGTTGGGGTCTGGCCACAGGACAGCAGCTGGAATTGGAATCAGGGTCTGGAATCCATCGCTGGAGCCACTGGCCCCATCAGCAGCCTAGCTGGTCATGCCCATGTGAGCCAGAGCCAGGTTGGAGTCACAGGTGTGTGTCTGGGGTGGGCTGGGAGGGTCGGAGGCATCTGTGAGCAGCAGAGTGAGGAGAGGAAGCTGGGGAGTCCAGGAGATCAGCTGCTAGCAGGCTCCCCACCGTGACCGTGAACCCAGATCTCCTGAGTTCCTGGACTGTGTGTAGCTCCACAGGGTGCCCTACAGGCTATCTCTGGGAGTACATTGTGAACTCTCAAAACTTGCAGCCAGCTCTGACACATCCCGGGCACTTTGGAAATCAGACAATATGGGGCATCAAGGAAGTTTTCATTTGATTGTGGCAACAAGATCATAGTGAATTAACAAGCATAGTACCAGCCGCTACCACCACCCCCACTGGCTCAGTTGGGGACACATGGAGAAACACCCACCAAGGGCTGGGGCTCCAGTAGAGCCAGCTCCTGTCCCCAGTAGATGCTTGGGAACGAGATCCATACACGGTCCAGGACACTGTCCAGGGGAAGTGCTCTGGGATCAACAGCCTCCTCTCTAGTCACAGTGCTGAGGTCCCTCCTGCAGTGAGCGCCAGGCTGCCCTGCCCCCCAGAAGGACATCACCCCCACCCCCTGGGTGCTGTAGTAGGGTCCCCAAGCTCCCAGGCTTGGGAAATGCTGTTTCAGCCGGGGGGGGGGGGTTGCTGCTGGGATCTAGAAACCACCACTTCCCTCCTTCTCTTATGCTTCTCAGTCCGCACATGCTCCCAGAACCCTCTCAACCACAGCCCATGGAAAGTGCTATCCATCCTGAAGGCAGGCATGAGTGCTCACTGTGTGTCCACTGTGGCGCCAGCTGAGGATGGTCCTCCTGGGCTTTAGTCATTCAACAAGTATTGAGCACCTACTGTGAGCAAAGCACTGTGGTGGCCACTGGGACTCAAATAGTGACCCCAGCAGGTGAGGCCCCCGCTCTGTGGGCTCCCAGGCAGGTGAGAGGCAGTGGTACTTGGATCACCATACCAATAGGTCACCTCAGCCGTGTCCTGGGGGGCTTGGGAGGGGACCCAGACACGGCAACAGCTGAACTTCCTACAAGTCCTGAGACTTGCAGGAAGAGCAGAGTTGACCAGGGAGAAGGTTCTAGATGGGAACAGCAGGCCAGTAAGTGCAGGAAAGGGAGAGGCTGGAGTGACACAAACTCTCAGAGAGATGGGGGATGCAGGGAAGCAGACAGATCCCTCCGGGAGTTTGAACTTGATCCTGGGAGCCATGAGAGGCCATGACAAGTTTTAAGCAGCAGAGCTGGATGGACAGTGGAGGCAGAAGGAGGGACAAGCAGGAGGCAGTACTGCAGCCCTGGGCCCTGCAGGACGCAGCTCGACTTGACCACCAGCCCCCGTCCTGGTAGGGGTTTGGGACCTGAGCTCTCCCACTGAAAGGGCCGCCTCCTGAGGGCAGGCGTGTGGGCCTCAACAGCAGCTCGTGAGGTCTCGCCCAGAAAACTACTTTTAAGAAGGAAGAGCCAGGCGACAAGCTGAATCAGTGCTCCTCTACTGGACACCTCAGCCTGTCACCTGCCGCCTCAGCCTGTCGCCAGGGACATGAGGTGCCCGGCGACCACAGCATCACCCACAGTGTCAAAGTTTGAAGAGGAAAGGGCTGTTCGGTCCTTGGCTAGAGCCCTGTCAGCGCTCACAGCCCTTAAATGTTACATTTGGACATCATGTTCCCTCTGCCTGGTCCTCCTAAGCAAAAACCCCTTCTCAGTGGCCAGGCCACCCACCTGTGTTCCTGCCCCAAGCTCAAGATCCTGCCTGGGATGGCCCAGCTCTTCTGCAAGCCCCTGCATCTGAGCTTACTTCTGCCTCATCTCAGACCCTCCAGGCCCATACGGTGTCAGCAGGACGTAAGAGGGGCACCAGGCGGTCCCAGATGCCACCTGAGGGCAGAGTCCCGCAAGCAAGACCGGTCTCCATCCTGCTGCACAGCAGTACAGTGGGTCCTGGAAGGCTCCAGAAGGGGCATAGTCCCAGCACGTTCAGGAACACGGAGAAGGGCTTGGCCATGTGCCAGCTCCCGAGGACAGAATGGGCTGAGAGGAGTGGAGGGGAGTGGGGTTGGGGGGAGATTCACGGAGGGGAACTCACCTTGACATTGAGCGCTCTTGTTGATGATCCCACCCACAGGGCATGTCTCCCTTAGCAGGGTCAGAAGGCAGAGGGTGAGGACTCGGGAAACCTGCCAGAGTCACACCCAGTTCTGCTGCTCACAGAGCAAGTGGCCTGACTTTCACCCTCGATCTTGGCTGGGACCACCTGGCCAAGATTTGTAACGGGCACACAGGGACAAAATAAGGGTTATGCTAGAGACCTATGCTATATTCCTATAGGAATATAAATTAATGTACTTACGTTCTTTGAAAATTAGACATTCATAAATGTTAGCCAGAGCATATGACTCACCAGAACCCCCTTTTCTCAGCTGTTTTGGCTGCTCACCCTAATAATGTCTTGACCTCAAAGCAGGCAACCCGAGGCAGGTGTCACATCAGAAAGCCAGGTGATTTGACATAGTCACTTGGCATTTGGAAGTAGCGCAAAGCAGCCCTAGAAGATGTCTCATATGAGATTAGACCACTGGGATTCAATATCCTGGGTGTAATGCTGAGCTCATTACACGAGAGAAATAATTAAATATCATGTTTAGGCCACTTAGAAAAAAATGATAGAACCTCATTCCCATGAGGAACCTGTCTCATCTAAAGGCTTTTCACCCCCACACGTCTCCTCACCTCCCCTGCCGGCCTCTCCTGCTTTATAAGCTTTCACTACCAACATCGACCAAATGGCAAACAGGGCTGTGAAAACCACATCACAACATACACACTGCTCTCTGATTGATCACTATCAGGGAGGTAAAATACAACGTAGCTTACCATCAGAGGAGTGTATATGTGTGGGTGTGTGTTTGGACGTGTGTGTATATATATGGGTGAGTGTGTGTATATATATGGGTGAGTGTGCATGGGGGGCTGTGTATGGATGTGTGTGAGTGTGAGTGTGTGATGGTGATGACACAGGAGAAGATGATGGCCCCTTATTCTATCTCGGAGAAGACACATGATTTGTAGAAACAGACAAATCTGTTAATTGCAGTATGGATGGCTCTGGTCCCTGTGAGTGTGTCACCCTCAGATTATACATCATAAAGGAGGTCTTGATAAAGGAGTGAGTTTACTGCACTGACATCTCATTAATTCAGTTCTGGCAGAGAACAATGAAATCTAACTTTTTTAGATAACTTGGGTTACCACTGTAATCACTCAAGCTTGCAAATTAGCATTTTATCGGAATCATTTGCCCTTAACCAAAGTATCCCCACAGCACAATTTGACTTTCCCTGGGTGACTCTGGGTCCTCACGGTGGAAAGTGGGTCATTCCATGGAGCCACAATCAGGATGATTTCAGCAGTGTGACTACTTGGTCCCTACAGAAAATGGCCCCAGGCCGGGGAATCAGTCGGCCTCGCATCTGCTCTTAATGGCCAGTGGTAACCGTGCAGATGAAGCAATTCACAAAGGCGCAAGGGGATCAATTAGAGCAAAATGGCCAAGGTGAACATCATCTTAATCAACCGAGGTGCTCCGGCGCGGCTGACACATAATCAATGGCGTTGTAATCCGTCCAGTTGAGAGTTTGTGGAAGTAGAGAGAGGAGGCTGGAGCCGGGGTCCCGAGAAGCCAGGATGTGCATCTGTCTCTTAATGCCAGGCAGCCACATACCTGTGTTGTTGGACCTATCTTCAGGCTCTGGCCAAGTTCACACACCACAGCCCTCCAGACATCCAGCCTCTAGGAGTGACTGGCCGGCTGGCTCTGACCCCACTACACCACTCAGGATTTGAGGCAGCAGCCTCTTGCCACCTGTGCTTGGCACAGACGCCTTCTGAGTTCCACATGTTGGGGTCGAGAGGCCATCACTTCCAGCCAGGGAGTCAGGGTGCCCGTGGCAGGAGGGTCGTTCTTATCTCCCAATTGTCAGCATTTGCACTGTTCTGTTTCCACAGCTGTTTCCAGGAGTTGGACGGTTGTCTCAGTTCTCTGTCCCCCTAGACCCTTCAGGGGTCTAGATTAAACCAAGAGCATAGGCCCAGATTCTGATTCTCAGTGACTGTCACCCCGGAAGGCACTATAAGCCACGAAAACAGGGGAAAGTCATTGCTACTAATAACCATGATAGCACAAAAGGTGGCATTTTTTAAAAAAGTAAAGTGGATTATAAATATCATATAAAGAGGCCACATATTGTGCTGACTTTTACATAGCCTCATTGGTATCCATTTCAACCTCAAAAAGGCAGCTATTGAGAATACCCCATCGCACAGATGCAGAAACTGAGGACATGAGCATTTACAGCTCACACCACATGTAGTGGAGAGTTTTGCGCCTCAGCTTCCCAGCACTTTCCTGCCTGCCTCCTTGTGAGCCCTTCCTGTGTCTCTCACTTCACTGACCTCTTGGTGCTGGAGAGGGAGAGACAGCGTTTCGGCAGTCCATGGGGCTGGACCGGAACCTGTAGCCTCTCTCATCAAGGTTGCAGACCAGCAAAGGTTTTTAAACAACTGATTTTCTACTTACAAAAGACTCTCAGGACTATTACATCAAAAATTAGCTGGGTTATCTACTTCCTCCAAAAATGTCTTTTCCTGCATAGCCAGACACCAGCTGTCCCCTAATCCAGGACACACTGTGGCCGACTCTAAAGGGCCAGGTCAGTTAGAAACACATTTTGCTGCTAGTAGAAGACTGGCTTAAACAAGAAAGAATTGTATTTGTCACTTGTGGAAAAGAAGGCAGAGCTGGGGTGGCAGCTACGCTGTGTCCTCAGGAACGGTCTGTTTTTTTCCCTCTGCTTTTCTGTGACAAATGCATTCTCATTCCAGCCAGACAGAAGGAGGAAAGAGGAACTAGAAAGGACACATGCTGCTTCTGAAGGAGTTGTGTGTGTCTGGTCTTGTTCAAAAAACACCCAGAAATCACATTAGGTGAAAAGGAGGTTAAGGCAGGTGGTTGGAAGGTTGAAAGAGAAAAAAGAACAAACATGGGTGCTTTGGTAACCCTGATAATGGTGATTGCAGAAAGCAGCTGTGACACGCAGAGCTGGAGGGAGCTCAGATGAGGAGCTGGCACTGACTGAGGCTGGGAGACAGAGGCCACAGCCATAGCCATGGCTGAGGCGGTGAGGCAGGGGTGGGGGGGTGGGCAGAGGTCACGCCGTGGCTGTGCCATGGCCTCGGCTGACCTCTGCTGTCAGAGCAGTGGGGCTCTCAGGGGTACCTTTTAGCACACCCACAGCCAGCAGTTCCACGTAGTTAGTGGGAAATTACAAAAAGCAGCCAAGTCAGAACCACTGAGGGTTTAGATGCACCAGGAATGAAATGTCTCCTCACTGCAGCTAGCTGAAAAAATTGAGGTTTTTTTTGGTTATAGATGTGTTCCCAGGGATCTTGGGCTTTGACAAGGTTCCGCCACAATGTAGCTGACTGGGACCCTGGCGTGGCCATCACAAGTACATCTGAGACCCTCTGAGGCATCGTCTGTTGGAAGAAAGTTTGTGTCTGAGTGACAGACATTTCACAAAGTCCATGAGTGAACTGCGTGTCGTTTGGAGGAAGAGGACCTCCTCAAGAGAGGATAGGTGCAAGTCCAACACAGGCCTCCTTGAACAGCTCTCAGTCTGCCCTCTCCCCACAGTTGTCCTCTTATTGATGCACAGCACTGAAGTCATGGAAAGCAGGCGGGTGACAGGATGGTCCTCGGTCCAGACTTGATGACTCCAGGCCCTGGACCAGGTTCTGGAGACACAGGATGTGAACACAAGGTTCTGACCAAACACTGCAGTTCTCGTGGGATCGTGTCAGTCCAAGTGTGTTCCCCTATCAGGCCAAACACCTGCTCTCTCCATATTTTCACATAACAATGCGAACTCATGTCAATGACATTATTTCACCAAAGACAGTTTGAAGTTATGAAGGCCACTGAGGGTAACTTTTGACATAGACAGGGTTGTTATTTTGAGGGACATGTTAAAAGATATAGAAAAAAAATCCTGATTATCCAATAGTTTATATTATTTACTTGGCATGAAACCACTAAACTCAATTCAGATTCTAAAATTATCCACCTAAATTATTCTACCCAGGTCCGAAAGGGAAAATTTCAGTGATAGATTCAGACTTGCTCTGGGTACATACACTCCAGGCCTTTCTGACTTCCTTTCATCTTCTGGTAGAAACAGGAGATGCAAAATCTTGCTGGATAAAAGCGAACTGGCATGACCTTAAAAAGGACACAGGGTTAGCACAACCTTGAAAACACAAATGAACAGCAACAACAAAAAACTAGAAACTCTTTTGGCAGGAACACTTGTCAACACTTGTTTGCAAAATCAAGAGAATAACTGGAAATGAATATCCCATCTTTGTCATAAAGAAAAGAGAACTAGAAAGTTCTGAGGATTCTGAAGAGGCTCACAGGGGACTGTAGCCAACTCCCTCTCATCATCTTTCCCCCCTATCTTCCCTCTTTTTCTTCACCCCTTAAAAGACTTTGGAGACCAATTTTAGGAAATCATATTTTTCTAAAAATGGCCACTATGTTACTTCTAGTTTCATACGCTTTTCCTGAATTTTCCTGACCCTTCCCCAGTAAGAATGAGAGTTTGTATCTGTTCCTTTTGGCTTTGGGGGACCTTTGCCACTGACTCAATCCATAGACTGTGGAAGAAAGGATGCAGCCTAACTTCTGGAGCTAGGTTCAAGAAGGCAGTATGGCTTCCATGTGGCCAACCACCACGCTGGAAAGAAGCCCAAACCCGATGGGTAAAGACACCATACAGAGGGGCCCATGTGGGAAGGAGCCTCCAGGCAGGTGACTAATGAGACTTTGGGTGATTCTGGCCCCAAGTCTTCCAGCTGCAGGCCCAAGCGCCACAGAACAAAGACAAACCACTCTGCTGTGCCTGCCTGAATGTCTGAGCCACAGTATCTGTGAAAATAAGTGACTGTTTTACGCTGCTAAGCTTTGAGGTGATTTGTTACAGAGCCACAGAAATTGGAACATTAAGTAATCACAAAAATGTTGTGTCATTATGTGCATACTCCAGAACTAAGCAGCCTAGATAAACAGATCTTACACAAAAGAAAAATAAAACATATTATAAGGTCCATTAAAACCCATGGGGAATGCTGTCCTAATTGGTTAAAGAGAGCTTATATAAATTTAAAATAAGATAATGCAAGATGAAAGAGAAAAAAATTAACCTGATTGTGTGTTGATTCAAATTGTTTTCAAAGGAAAACATTTTAATTCTGACTTTCATTAATGACCTTGGTTACTAGGCTACAAAATTTAAAAATGTAGATCATTCACAGCTTTTAAACACGGCTGGAGAACTCTTTAAAAATTATTTTATAAATATAGAAGACTATAATTGAAAAAAGTTCATACAATATTCTTGATAGATGGCTCTGTAGACAAATTAGAGTGAGTTCATGATTTTGAAGCATCTCATTCAAAACATCTCATTTCTGCTTCCATGTGGGATGCCAAAAGCTACAAAGAGCAATGAGAAAAATCCGGATAGTGTACCAAAAATTATGATTTTTCTTGAGTCTACCAGAGATCTAAGGTTTCAAGGCAACCAAATAGGCTGAATCCTAAAGAGGGAGCAGGCACTCCAGGAAGACCTGAAGCACACAACCCTTCTCATCCTTGGCTGAGCACAGGACAAACACGTGGCTACTGTAAGGTATGAAGATGTCAGCTAAAATTTTAGCAAACCATTAAAGGCCAAGTGTGGTCTAGGATATAAGTCTGGAATAGCTGGGAAACCCAGACTTCAGGGAGTTTGCACTACTCATAAGATCTTTGAGTGCTCTCAAGAGAAATATTAGGAGCAGAGAGGCTGCTCCCTTAGTGGTACAGACATGTGGGTGTGCAGGGAAAGATCAGCTGCTATTGGAGGACAGGCACAAAGCCCCACCCACTTCTCCAGATCTTCCCTTGTATGCGGCAAAAGCCTTACGACACTGGGAGGCGGGCACCACATTCTCCAACACACAGAGCACAGGCAAGATTCATTGCTTTTGTAGGAAGAGTAGAAACAAAACCCATC
Source organism: Carlito syrichta (assembly GCF_000164805.1). Taxonomy (NCBI): domain Eukaryota; kingdom Metazoa; phylum Chordata; class Mammalia; order Primates; family Tarsiidae; genus Carlito; species Carlito syrichta. The sequence goes on along the minus strand of NW_007231627.1, from coordinate 90,921 downwards.
TGCCTCTGGGAGAGGGGTAGAAAAACTCTAGCCCCAAGGACACGGGGAGAAATCTCTTGTTACTGTGGGAAGAGTAGATGCAAAGACTTCCTGCTTCTAGGATAAAGCAAGAAACTGTTTTTTGGGCCCAGGGTCCCCCACTAATACCAAGCAAACGTCAGCTACTACTGAGGGACAGCAGGGTAGAAAACTCTCTAAGACCAACCACAGGTTCAAGGTAGAATTTAATTGCCATAGGAATAAAGGGCAGAAATGCTGGGACAGCCCCACACTGAGGTTTAGGATCTGTCTGAGGATGAGACTGGACCAGGACAGAGAAACCTCCTTCTCATCATAAGCGTAGTTCAGAGAAACAAGTACAGGGTATCTGTTCTTGGAGAGGTGAGAATATAGAAAGAGCCCTCTGTGGCACAGGTATGTAGGAATAGCTAAAAGGTAAAAGGAGAATCAGGTACACTGGAAAAAAACCCATCGAGCACTCCAGTCCCCAGTCTGAAACATCCCATATTTACAGAAATGTGAATTCTTAGTGGCCCTGAAGGAACCAACAACTACAAATAAAGCCCAAACCCAACTCAACTCCTAATTAGACTGACTCAACCTTGCATACTAAAAGTCAGACAGAATAAGCATGATAATTTGTGAGTGTAAATACTATTTATCTCAGTCTGTATTCTTTTTCTATACACAATGTCTGGCATTTGGTCAAAAATTACAATTAAAAAACAGTTTGTTGGTAAAATGGACATCTTAACAATGTTAATTCTTCCAGTCCATGAGCATGGAATATTTTTCCATTCGTTTGTGTCTTTGATTTCTTTGAGCAATGTTTTGTAGTTTTCATTGTAAAGGTCTTTCAATTCTCTGGTTAGAAAGATACCAAGGTATTTCTTTTTCCTTTTTTTTTTTGTGTGGCTATTGGGAATGGGATTATGCTTTTTATTTGGTTCTCTGTCTGTTGTTGGTGTGCAAGGATGCAGCTGTCTTTTGCACATTTATTTTGTACCCTGAGACTTTTCCAAAGTCCTGTACAAGGAGGTTTTTGACAAAAAAAAAAATCACTTGGATTTTCAAGGTATAGGATCATATTGTCAGCAAAGAGGGATAACTTAACTTCCTCTTTTCCTATTTGGATACCACTCCTGATTTCCTTCTCTTGTCTGATTGCTGTAGCTAGAACTTCCAACACTGTGTTGAACAGGAGGGGTGAGGGTGGGCAGCCTTCTCTTGTTCTAATTTTAAAGAAAAACAAAACTATGGATTTTGCAGCCACTTGGGTGGATTTAGTGTCTGTGATACTCAGTGAACTATCACAAAAACAAAGAACTGAGTACCACATGTTTTTAATCATAAGCAGACACTGAGCATATATCATAATACTATAAGAAAGGAATTGGCAGTAGTAAGACACTGCTGGGGGTGAGGGGAACTCATGACATCAATAAGGGTATCCGATCTCAAACCAGCCGAAGTGAGGACCAAAGGGAGGCTCAAACTACCTGCATGATGACCACTTATGTAACTAACCCTAAATTGTACCCTACATCTTTAAAATAAAATAAAATAAAAAGTTTTTTTAAAAAAATCTAGAGATAAAGCAACCAACAGAAAGTTGACCCAGGTAGTTGGAACCACTTAACAGGGATTTTAAAATAATTATAATCAATATGTTAATGCACCTAGTGGAAAAAGAAAAAAAAAAAAAAGAAAAGAAAGCAGAAAATAGAAAGGCTAGAAATATTATAGGTAAAGAATTCTTTTGACAGGCACATAAGTAGAATTAATACAGCTTTGGAAAAATCAACAAACTTGAAAATAGGTCAATAGAAATTATCCAAAGAGAAAATAGTGGCAAAAGCAAAACAAAGTGTTCAGGAGCTGTAGGATATTATCAGATGGTATAACATACATGTAATTGGAGTCACAGAAGGAGGAAACAAAAAATGAGGAAGAGGAAATATTTGAAGAGATAATAACCAAGGATTTCCCAAAAGCTACAGAGCCAAGAATCTCAAAGAACCCATCACAGAATATATGCCAAAAAGAAAAAAAAACCAAACTCACATACCTACAAACATATAGTCAAACTGCCAAAAGCAGAAGAAGAAGAAAAAAGCATGAAGGGCACCAAAGAGGATTACATGCAGAAAAGCAAAGATAAAAATTATAGAACACTTTTGACCAGAAACTATTCAAGTCAAAAAAACAACAGAGTGGCATCTTTAAAGCACTGAAAGGAAAAAATAGCCTTCAACCCAGAACTCTATACTCAGTGAAAATATTCTTCAAAATTATGGTAAGATAAAGACATTTTCAAAAACAAAAACTGAAATAATTCACTGATAGACCTGAATTACAAGAAATGGTAAAGAAGTTTCTACAGGCAGAAGGAGTGTTTTATGGTTACCATGAGGACAGTGGGATGGGCCTCCTCCCAATGGGATAGTTCAAATGTCGAGACTGATAATGCCACATACACCAAAACAAGGCAGAAATATTTGTTACTCACACCATGGGACTTTCAAGTAGAAAAGAGCAGCTGCAAATCAGTATTCAAGGCAAGAGCAAAGCAAAGAGGGTAGATTTCGCTCATATTGCGGAAGGGGGTGGAACTGAGGAAAAGGCTCAAGCATACAGGGTGAAGCTTGTGTGCTTTGAACTTCCTGTGCGCACTAAGAGAAGGAATGTACAGGCTTTTTAAAAAAAAAATCGGCTCTCTTATTGGCTTTTACCCTAGATGTAGGGCAAAGGGGAAGAAGGAGGAATGAGGCTTGAAGTTCTAAAGGGTCAAATATAAAAAATGAAGTCTTACTCTTTATTACACAGACCGTGACCAGCATTCAGAAACTTTGCTCTACACAAAGAAATGAAGAACATCAGAAATGGTAAAATGGAGGTAAATATAAAAGACTTTTCTGATTTTTAATAACAAAATGATAATTCATAGCTTATGGTTCCAGAAAAAATGGAACATTCTATACTATTCTTCCCACTAATTACAACCAAACTCTGAATGAAAGACGTAAAACAACCATCAGAAGACTGAGAGGCAGAGAATGGAAGGTGAATTGGCCAGGGACCTTGAGACTAGAGGAAAACCAGTTGGTGAGTTCCTTGTGATTCCATCTCCTGTGTATTATCATCTGAGCACTAGAGAGGTCCATAATGGGAAATGCCAACAGGCACAAAAACAGAAGCCCCAAGGAAAACTAACTCTCTCTAGCCGAAGACAGAGCTCGTATTGTTGTAAGGGGGTGGGACTGCAAGACAGCCCTGCAAGACAGAACACTCTGCTCCAGATGAACACCTCAAAAAAAGCGACACCACCTCCATCTCCGCCTAGCACTTCTGCCTCAGGGACTGAGGGCAGAACCCTGCCCTCCACTAGTGAGGAGGCACTCTTTCTCCTCCCCACATGGAGTATGGCTGTGGAGACCTGTTGACCATTTCTGTCTTACACTAATGAGAAGCAACCCTCCTCCTCCACACCAGGACTCTGAACAAACTTCAGGGTGAAGCCTTGTCTGCCATTCTGATCCTGCATTGACATGAGCAGAGCCATTCTGATCTCCCATACCTATCACTGTGGAGACTGTGGGGTGGATCCCTGATGCTATCCCTCTGCTGCACCAAGCAAATGTCAGCAGAGAGGTGGTGCTCCTTCCCACTCACCGGTGCATTGCCTGCAGAGACTGTGACCATCCCCACCTTGCACTAAGCAAACAGCCTCAAAGAGGCAACACCCACTCCCCTCCCAATTAGACCAGAGGTGGCAGGGGATTACAGAGAAGCAAGAACTGAAGAAAAGGAGTCTGTGTATTATTCCTGGGCAGACCCCTAAGCAGACCATGCATGACCAACAACGTTGAAAGACTGGAGAACTGAATGACAGTTTCAAGCACTGCTAGCATTTCATATTTGCCTCTGGGCAACACATAAGCTGGGTAGACCAGAGGTGCACACTAAATTGCATTTGAATCACAGCCCACAAAAGTGTGCCAGAACACATATTCTGAACCTATATATGTTGATTGCCAGCTGAAAGAAGATTTAAATAGAAATCAGAATCTCATAACATAACACTCAAAGTGTCCTGGTTACAATCCACAATTACTCATCATACTATGACCAGGAAAATCTCATTTTAAATGTGAAAAGACAACCAACAGACATCAACATCAAAACTATACAGATACCGTAATTATCTGACCAAGGATTTAAAAGAACTAGCATAAAAATGCTCCCAAAAGTAAATACTAACACTCTGGAAAAAAAGAAAAAGTAGAAAGGCTAAGCAAAAGAAAAGAAGACTTACAAAAAATAAATAAATAAAACATTTGGAAGTGAAAAAATAAAATACATGAATAAAAATAAACCCTCATATTGAATGGGTTAAGTAACAGATGGAGATGATATTAGAATCACTGACCCTAAAGACAGATCAGTAAGAATTATCCCGTCTAAACAGAGAGAAAATAAGACTAAAAATGAGTAGAACCTAAGAAAAAGTCAAAAGGTAGAAACAACCCAAATGTCCATCAACAGATGAATAGAAAAACAAAATGTGGTATGTACATACATCAGAATATTAATCAGCCTTGAAGAGGAATGAAATTTTGACACATGCCACAATATAGATGAAACTTGAAGACTATGCTAAATAATGCAAAAGGACAGATATTGCATGATTTCACAAATATTGCATGATTTATAAAGTACCTAGATAATCAAATTCATAGATACGGAAAATAGGATGTTAGTTGTAATGGTGGGGGGTGGTTTGAGGAGTTACTATTTAATGGCAACAGAGTTTCAGTTTAGGAAGATGAAAAAGTTCTGAAGATAGCAGTGGTGATAGTTGCACAATAATGTGAATGCATTTAATGTCACTAAGCTGTAAACATAAGAATGCTTAAAATAGTAAATGTTATGTACATTTTGTCACAATAAAAAAAGACATCACAATCCTAATTGTGTAGGCCTAACAATAGAGTTTCAAAATACATAAGCAAAAACAAACAAACAAAAAAACCAACATTATGGGTAGAGACTACAACATTCCTCTGTCAGTAATTGACAGAATATGTAGACAGAATAGTGGTAAGGATATAAAAATCCTGAAAAATCAGCCAACTTCGCCTAATTGTTATTTATTAAACACTTTACCTGAACCAGTAGAATCAAATTCTTTTCGATATATAACACTCAGCACAATAGACCATATTTGAGTCATAAAGAAAACCAACAAATTTAAAATAAGTAAAATAATGTAAATTATATTCTTTTACCACAATAAAATTCAACTAGAAGTCATTTACAAAATTGTATCTTGAAACTACCAATATATTTGTGGACATTTAAAAACAATCATTTAAAATAAATTATTTAAATAATTTTTAAAAGATCGTTTATATTAACATGTTTACATTAAAATACTTAATATTTATATAAAATTGATTTTAAATATTTAAAATAGTTATCCTGATTTAAAAATAATCCTTTAGTTAAAAGAAATTCAAAGTTGAATTACAAAATAATTTTGATTGTATACAATAGAATTTGTGAGATGTACCCTGAGCTCAGAGGGAAATTTATAACACTAAATATTTATATTAGAAAATAAATGTCTCAAATCAGTGATGCAGGCTTCCACCTTAAGAAACTAGATAAAAAGGAGTATTGTTTGTATTCTTTGAGAATTTTAAAAAATATTTAGTGGTCAAAAAAACAGGCTAGCTACCATCAGGGTCATTTTCTACTTGTCTCAGTATGAATTCTTTCTTAGTGCCATATCTCTCTTTGATCAGAAGCAAGCAATCTTGTGTGAAGCAGTGAACAAGGCTAGGGAATGTAAAGCCACATTCAGAAACAGTGTCTATTTCAGTGTATTCTAATCAACGTCCCCTCCATGATGAAAGGAATTCAATGGAATTACATCTTTGTGCCTATATTTTTGTACACAAGAAATATAGTGTAAAAAAAAAAAATACCGAAAAAGCTCCATAAAAGGACAAATTTGCTTACTGCTTTAGCTCCAGTGTTTAGGAAGTTACATGTCACGTAGGGGCTCAGTATTTTTGTACAGACATTTTGCAGGAGCTTTTCTTCTGTTTCTTGGATTATGTTTTCCTCTAGATGAACTCTTCTTTTTTTTTTTGCAGACTATGTTCCTTCCTCTCTTCCCTTTCTTCTGTGTTCTCTTGCAATTCGCCTGGCTATAGTATGAATATAGCTGTTGAGCCATTTTCTTTTATGAAAATAAGAAATAATTTATTGAGAAATAAATTATATATCATAAAGTTCACCACTTTCAAGTGTAACTTTTTTTTCACAAAGCAGTGGTTTTGTGGTTTATTCGTGTTTTAGTATGTATCAATTCTTCATTCCTTTTTATGATGGAATAATATTCCATTGTATGAACCTATCGCATTTGGTTATGCATTATTCATCATTTGGACCTTTCAGTTGTCTCTTATCTTTTTTACTTTATGAAGCAGGATGCTATGAACACTTTGTGAGTGCACATGGTCAGCCTAAAATAACACTAGAGAGACAGGCTCTCCAAAAACAGAGCTTATTCGGGATGAGGTGGGGATTGCCATCTGAGACATGCATGCTGTGGTGAACCACAAGGGACCCCCGAGGAGCTGGGGGGAGGGCAAGCGTGAAAGGCAAAAGGAGAAATCCACAAACGCTGTGGCTGTTTTGTTTTGTTTTTTGAGTTGGAGTCTCACTCCGTTGCCCAGACTGGAGTGCGGTGGCCTCGCCTGCTGAGCTCCGGCGATCCTTCCGCCTCAGCCTCCGAGTAGCCGGAACTACAGGGGCGCCCTACCACGCCCGGCTGAGTTTTTGATTTATGGTCGAGATGAGGTCTCGCTGCCCAGGCGGGTCTCGAACCCGCGGGCTCAGGCCATCCACTCAGCTCAGCCTCCCAAAGGCGCGGGATGACAGGCTGAGCCAGCGAGTCTGGCTCACATACGCTGTTTTGAAACAAAAACCACCAGTTGTTGAAGCTCATGGCTGGATTGGCAGTTACTCCTTGGTAACCGTGGCAGTTCCAGGGGAAATGTTGTCGGTCACAGAAGCAACTTACCTGGAATGTTTATGGTTTCCAGGGAGTCCTTTTAGTAACCATTCTTATCATAGGCACGTGTGAGAGCCTTGCTTTCAAGGGCCTCCCCACTCCATTTTACTAGGGTTTGACCGAATGACTCCATTTGGGTACTGACAACTTTCATAGAAAGTATTTTCACTTTTCTTGGGCATACTAGCGGGATTGCTGAGTCACATGGTAGCTCTATGTCTACCATTTTTAAGAACTGCCAGACTGACTGCCAAGGTGGCTGCATTATTTTGCATCCCTACCAGCAGTATATGAGGGTTCCAATTTCTCCACATCAGTACTTGTTACTGTCTATTTTTTTTTCTTCTTTTTTTTAGATACAGCATCTCACTCTGTTTCCCAGGCTGGAGTGCAGTGGCACAATCATAGTTCACTGTAACCCTGAACACCTGGCTCAAGTGATCGTCTTACCTCAGCCTCCCAAGTAGCTGGGACTACAGGCGCTCACCACCATGTCCAGCTAATTTCTTAAATTTTGTAAAGAAAGGATTGCCCAGGCCAGTCATGAATGTCTTTTTTAAATTATAGTCATTCTAGTGAGTGTATGTAATTTCATTTTGTTCTTGTGTAAGTGGAGTTCATGATATTGTGTGAATAAATTCCCATTTATTTTTTCCTCTCAGAGCATTTTGAAAATTGTATTTTGTGTTCTTTTCAATGTTCTGTGGCCCAATCGCTAGAGGTGAGGCAGAGAAGGGATCAGCCAAAACCATATCTTTCTGTTTTTTCTTTTAATTTTTTAATTTTAAAGATGTGGGCTACAACTCAGGGTTAGGTATACAAATGTTCATTATGCAGGTACTCTTGTTGATGAGGTATGCCCCCCATCCCCTGGCAGATTCCCACTACTGCCAATCCCGCCTCCCTCCCGACCCCCCGCCTGGCAGTTTCCCACTACTGCAAGTCCTTTTCTTGTAGTATTATGATAATTGTTCAAGGTCCACTATGAGTGAGAACATGTGATACTCAGTTCTTTGTTCTTTGTTTCTGTGATAGATTGCTCAGTATTATAGACTCTAAGTCCATTCAGATTACTGTGAAGTTCATGATTTTTTCCTTCTTTATGGATGCATAATATTCCATTGTGTATATGTACCACATTTTTTAAATACAGTCCTCTTTCAACAGGCAGCATGGTTGGTTCCATGCTCTTGCTATGGAATAAACATATATGTGTAGTTATCTTTTTCATAGAGTGATTTGAGTTCTTTTGGGTATATTCCCAGTAGGGGGATTGAAGGGTCATATGGAAGGTCGATTTTTAGAACTTTAGGAATCACCGCACTGTTTTCCACAGAGGCGGTACTAGTTTGCATTCCCACCAACAGTGTTGAAGTGTTCCCTTTTCCCCTCGTCCTCTCCAGCATCTGTTGCTTTTTGAATTATTGATGATGGCCATCCAGACTCAAGTTAGGTGGTATCTCAGTGTAGTTTTAATCTGCATTTCTTTGATGACTAATAAGGCTGAGCATTTTTTCATGTGTCTATTTGTTGCTTGTATGTCTTCTTGTGAGAAGTGTCTATTCATACCTTTGCCCACTTTTTAAAGGGGCTGTTTGTTTTTTTCTTTTCAGCATGTTTGGGTTCCTTGTAGATCCTAGATGTCAGGCCTTTGTCAGACATGGAGTTGGCAAATACTTTTTCCCAGTCTGTGGGCTGTCTCCCTGCTCTCTTGATGGTTTCTTTGACTTTGCAGAAGCTTGACAGTTTGATGAGTTCCCACTTGTCTATCTTATCTCTTATTGCATGGGCACTTGGGGCTTTGATCAGGAATTGGTTGCCAGTTCCAATTTTCATAAGGGTGTGTCCTTGTGTCCTGTATTTTCTAAGGTTCTCATAGTTTGAGGCAAAACCATATCTTTGCTAGATATGTGGTCTCTTGTTTCTTGATTAAGATTTTCCAAACATCCTGATCATGACCCATGGGGATCCTTTTTCTGGTTCAGCATGCAGCCTCCACATCAGCCAGAGTCTCTCCTGGTTGTTCAGTGTCCCTCCCTTACTGGTCTCTTCCCAGAATCCCTTCACTCCCCCAGCTGTAACAGGAAAAGCTATAGATAGCCCTTTTCTCCCAATTAACCTGTTTTTCTTGCTAGTGAGTTTTGGGATCTTGCTGATTCACCAGGACCTTTTATGGGAGTAGCCTTGTACACCTAAGCAATATTTTCTTACACACCATTTTTTGACAATTTTGGTATTTGGTTGTCTTTTTGCTTTTCTGCTGAGCTTTTGTCTGTTTGTCTTTGCAGAAAGGAGGTGCTGAATTTTATTATACTGTCTTCCTATCATTAAGTATTTGCAAATGGAGATGCCGTGATCTAGCTGCACCCTACCACTTCATTTAAAAAATCTTAGCCAACAACTTCTGGGTCAATATGGAAATCAAAACAGAGATTAAAAGATACCAGGAAACAAATGCAAAAGAAGAAACATCTTATCAAAACCTCTGGGATGCCATGAAGACAGTACTAAGAGAGGAATTCATATCTCTACAAACACATATGAAGAAAAATAGAAAGATCACAAGTTAACAGCCTAACAAATCACCTAAGGGAGCTGGAAAAGCAAGACCACCAAAACTCTAACTTCAGCAGAAGAATCCAGATCACCAAAATAAAAACCCAAATTAGGGGCATAGAAGACAAAAAGATAATACAAAAAAACAATGAAACAAAAAGCTGGTTCTTTAAAGGATAAACAAGATTGATGGTCCCCTAGATAGACTGACCAAGAAAAAGAGAGAAAAAGCTCAAATTAACACAATCAGAAATGCAAAAGTTCAAGTCACAACTGACTCTGAAGAAATACAAAAGATTATCAGAGACTACTATGTACACTTGTTTGGAAACAAACTTGAAAAGCTAAAGGAAATGGAGGACTTTCTGACATCACACAACCTTCCCAAGTTGAAACAAGACACTAAACAGACGAATAACAACCCAGGAAATTGACTATGCCATATGAAAATTACCTACCCCCACCCCCCAAAAAAGCCCTGGACCAGATGCCTTTCCAGCAGAATTCTACAAAACATACAAGGAGGAACTGATACCAATCCTACTGAAAGTATTCCAGGCAATCAAGAAAGATGGAACTCTTCCCAAATCATTTTACGAAGCTAACATCACACTGATACCCAAATCAGGTAAAGAGCCAACAAAGAAAGAGAACTACAGGCCAATATCCTTGATGAACATAGATACTAAAATTCTCAACAAGATCCTAGCAAATCGGATTCAACAAGACATCTCAAAAATCATCCACCATGACCAAGTATACTTCATCCCAGGGATGCAGGGCTGGTTCAACATTCTCAAGACCATAAATGTAATTGAATATATCAACAGACATAAAAACAAAAACCACATGATTATACCATTAGACATGGAAAAAACTTTTGATAAAATCCAGCATCCCTTCTTAATAAAAACCCTCGAACATCTAGGCATACATGGAACATACCTCAAAATAGTAAAAGCCATCTACGAGAAACCCACAGCCAGTATACTGCTAAACAGACAGAAATTGGAACTACTTCCACTAAAAACTGGAACAGGACAAGGATGCCCATTCTCAGCCCTCCTTTTCAACATAGCTTTGGAAGTCCTATCTAGAGCAATCAGACAAGACAAGGAGATCAGCGGTATCCAAAAAGAAAAAGAGAAAGTCAAGTTATCCTTCTTTGCAGATGACATGATTCTATACCTCGAAAACCCAAGAGAATATGTCGAAAATCTCCTTGCACTGATAAAGGACTTTGGCAAAGTCTCAGGGTATATAATCAATGTGCAAAAGACAGTTGCATTTCTATACACCAACAACAAAAAAACAGAAACCCAAATAAAAAGCACAATCCCATTCATAATAGCCAGAAAAAAAAGCAAATACCTTGGCACCTTCCTAAGAGACATGAAAGACCCTTACAATGAAAACTACAAAACACTGCTCAAAGAAATCAAAGATGACACAAACAAATGGAAAAATATTCCATGCTTATGGATTGAAAGAATCAACATTGTTAAGATGTCCATCCTACCCAAGGCTATCTACAAATTTAATGCAATACCCATTGAATTGCCAGCAGCATTCTTCTCAGACCTGGAAATGACAATAGAGGAATTCATATGGAAAAATAAACGACCACGTATCACCAAAACAATCCTCAGCAAAAAAAGCAGAGCAGGAGGTATCACACTCCCAGACTTTAAACTCTATTATAAAGCTATAATAATCAAAACAACCTAGTATTGGTACAAGAACAGGCATACAGACGAATGGAACAGGATACAGATTCCAGAAGCAAAACTTCAATTTCTCAGCCAACTCATCTTTGACAAAGTCTCCACCACCAACGACTGGGGAGGGGAGAACCTATTCAGTAAATGGTGCTGGGAAAACTGGCTGACCACATGCAGGAGATTGAAACAAGATCCCTACCTATCACCATAAACAAAACCAACTCGAAATAGATCAAAGACCTAAATGTAAAACCTCAAACTATAAGAACCTTAGAAAATGCAGGTGACACCCTTATGGATATTGGAACTGGCAACCAATTCCTGATCAAAACCCAAGTACTCATGCCACAAGAGGTAAGATAGACATGTGGGACCTCATCAAACTGACAAGCCTCTGCCAAGTCAAAGAAATCATCAAGAGAGCAGGGAGACAGCCCACAGACTGGGAAAAAGTATTTGCTAACTGTATGTCTGACAAAGGCCTGACATCTAGGATCTACAAGGAACCCAAACATGCTGAAAAGAATAAAACAAACAACCCCATTACAAAGTGGGCAAAAGATATGAATAGACACTTCTCAGAAGAAGACATACAAGCAGCGAACAGATACATGAAAAAATGCTCAGCCTCACCAGTCATTAAAGAAATTCAAATTAAAACTACACCAAGATACCACGTAACTCCAATCAGGATGGCTATCATCGATAACTCAAAAAACAACAGATGCTGGAGAGGATGCGGGGAAAAGGGAATACTTCTACACTGTTGGTAGGAGTGTAAACTAGTACAGCCTCTGTGGAAAACAGTGTGGTGATTCCTAAAAGATCAAAAATCGACCTTCCATATAACCCCACAATCCCCCTACTGGGAATATACCCAGAGGAACTCAAATGACTCTATAAAAAGATACCTGCACACATATGCTTATCGCCGTGTTGTTCACAGTAGCAAGAACAAGGAACCAACTGTACTGCCCATAGATAGAGAACTGGATTTAAAAAAAGTGGTACATACACATGATGGAATATTATGCAGCCATAAAGAAGAACAAAATTAAGAACTTCGCAGTAACCTGGATGGACTTAGAGTCTATAATACTGAGTGATCTTTCACAGAAACAAAGAACGGAGTATCACATGTTCTCACTCATAAGTGGACCTTGAACAACTATCATAATACTATAAGAGAAGGATTGGCAGTAGCGGGAAACTGCCGGCCGGGGAACGGGGAAGTGGGATTGGCAGTAGTAGGAATCTGCCTGGGGAAGGGGGCCACACCTCATCAACAAGGGCACCTGCATAATGAACATCTGTATACCTAACCTTGAATTGTTCTCCACATCTTTAAAATAAAATTATAAATAAATAAACAAATAAAAATTCTTAGCCATACTTTTAGGTGCTCAGCTTACTCCCAGTGATTCCTCATAACTCATTCATCAAATAGTCATATGCACCTACTGTATGCCAGGCCGGCTCACAAAGCTGGGCCACAGCAGCGAACCAGAGCCCAGCCCTCGTGGAGCCTCTTGGTAAATTATGTCCAAGTGTCTCCTTCAAAGCTTCCTTATGTTGCATGCAAACAATATGTTTATACAAAACAATCTCAGTAATTTATACCCAAGAGTTTGTATCAAATTCATCTAGATTATAAGATGATCTTACAGATCTAATGCATAATATGAGGACTTTGTGTATTATATACTGGAAATTTGCCAAGAGAGTAGATTTTAGGTGCTCTTATCACAAAAAAAGGGTCATGTGAGATGACGGAAATGTTAACTTTGCTTGAGTATAGTAACCATTTCACCATGTATACCAAAACATCATGTTATATACTGTAAGTATATACAATAATTCTTAAAAAAAAAAAAGATCTACCCTCTAACATTCTTGTGGCACCTCCTGCTCTGTCCAAAACGCTCTCATTGGTACAGCATGGACAGAGGGGAAGTGCAAGGGCAGGAGCGGAAGAATCAGCCTTCATTTTCAGCTCTTAATGTTGTACTTCAAAAGCTGCATCAGATACAGCTCATTTGCCACTCACTGCTTACAGGATGAATGAAAATCATCTGCATATTCCTTAGCTGATGATGTGCCAAAAGTAAATGCAATTCAGGGAAACAAAGTTGCGCAGCAAAGAGAAGATATAGTTACATATAAAAATCTTGAAGCAAAAGATCTTTTGCAAATCTCCTTTTATAAGCTTCATAAACCAGAGCCACGCCTCAGCAACATGCAGAACTCAGGTTAACACGGTGCTATAGACGAATATTCACTTAGAGCCCATCTCTGTGTATTGTCCCCCTGCATCCCCCTCAGATGCCATTCCCTGGATTTCTTCCTATGTAACCCTGCAAAACCTCCAAGACACCCACGGCATTAACTCATGAGAGACACTGTGCTAGGGACAATGGGGGTGATAGAAATAAATCACACAGCACCTTCCCATGAAGAATTACTAGGGTAAACGGAAGAGTGCTGACAAAGCACGGTAGAGATTCGTAAGACAAAATCACAACAGATGGCGGATCTCAGTGATAAATTCTGACTGTCTAGAAACCCATCAAGAGAGGATGGTTGACTGATGTGGTTCCAAGGCTGTGTCAACAGGATCCCTATCTAATGGCATTCTCTAGTCTAGTCAGAGCTCATAGCACGCATGCTCTGGACCCATTTGTGTCCCCTCCAAATTCATTGTTGAAATCCTAAATGCTGCGGTGATGGTGGTAGGACGTGGGGCCTTTGGGAGGAACCCTTATGATTGGGATCAGTGACCTGATAAAAGAGGCCCCCAAAGAAGTCCCCCACCTTCTACCATGTGAGGATACGGCAAGAAGGCGCTGTCCATGAGGAAGTGGGCCCTCTCCAGTCACCACATCTGCTGGCACTTTGGTTTTATACTTCCAGCCTCCAGAACTGTAAGAAATACATTTCTGTTGTTTATAAACCACCCTGTTTGTGGTATTTTATTACAGCAGTCCAAAAGGACTAAGACAACGCAGGAACAAAACCTGAGGATCAGAACGAAACATGGCACCTTGCTGCCAGCAGAGGCCCATGGAGTTTACTTCGAGAGATCATACCTACACTCTCTGGTGCCCTTGGAAAGTGAAGCTTTATTCTGCATTTCTTTTAGGAGTCATGTGTGAGCTCATCAGTCATACCTTTGTTCACATTGTATTTGAAAATCTCTTCCTGCTCGGACTGGGTGGTTCAGCCTGTAATCCCGCTCCTTGGGAGGCCGAGGTGAGTGGATTGCCTGAGCCCGCGGGTTTGAGACCCACCTGGGCAAAGCGAGACCTCATCTCTACAATAAATCAAATTAGCCGGGCGTGGTAGCGCGCCCCTGTAGTTCTGGCTACTTGGAATGCTGAGGTGGAAGGATCGCCGGAGCCCAGCAGGTCGAGGCTGCGGTGGCCGGTAGTGGCCACTGCACTCCAGTCTGGGCGACAGAGTTAGACTCCAACTCAAAAAAAAAAAAAGAAAAGAAAATCTCTTCCTGTTTCCTGCTGGCTGTGTCTCAGGTCATTGGCTCCATTAAACCCTTGATATGAAGCATCCCGCCTGGTTCCATACTCAAGGCTCCAAAGGCTATGGCTCCTTTCATGCCCCCCCTCGTGGATTCTGAGCCTCCGAGCTCTCAACTTTCAAGTGCTGCAGCTTCAGTACTTAGCTCAGTCCCAAAGTCTCATATAAGGTGGCCAATTGTCAAGGAAGCAGCTACGTGTTTCCTCCATGAGCACCAACTTCCCAGACTCCCCAGCTCCACCTCATGTGGTTTCTCAACAGGGAACTGCTAGAGACTGTCCTCTGCATAGAAGTAAACAAGGAGAGTCAAGGGAAATTTGCATCCTAGCCAGCAAAGGGGCTGCTTCTTGTAGGGGTCCTCTTCTGGGTTACTCCCATCCCAAAGCTCTGCCCATGTTCTGTGACAAGTTCCTAGTAAGAAAACAACTTAAGGCCAGGCTTGGTGGTTCAGCCTGTAATTCCAGCACCTTGGGAGGCCTAGGTGAGTGGACTGCCTGAGCCCGGGGGTTCTAGATCAGCCCCGGCAACTTGGAGAGACCTGTCTCTACAATAAAATAAAAAATAGCCAGGCACGGTAGGGCGTGTCTGTAGTTCCAGCTACTCGGAAGGCTGAAGCAGAAGGATCGCCAGAGCCCAGCAGGTCGACGCTGGGGTGGCCGTGAGCGTGCGTGCCACTGCACTCCAGCCTGGGCGAAGGACTGAGACTCCACCTCAAAAAAACAACAAAAAAAGAAAACAACTTAAGACTGGCTGTTTCTGGAAATAAAATAGGAAAGCAAATGTAATGAGGACACACCACCTAGTGGCCAGAGTCAGAACTGTAGTAGACTATTCCCAAAACACACCAGACCAGAAAAGATCCTGCGCTTCAAAAACGCACTCTGAAATGGCAAGTTAGCGCCAGGGTGATTTAATTCACCTAGTAAATTGCAACCGATAAATAATCTAGTGAATAAAACATGGCTATCCCATGAAACTTAAGGAGATATTCCCAAAAGATATTTTACAGCTTCCAGATCTGCTATGCTGGTTAGCAGTCTTCTATCAACACGACATGCAGGTATTTAAAAAGAAGTCACTCAAACACCCTTATTTGAAAGGAAAAATGCTAAGGACTTTTGGATGTTTCAAAAGCAGCCTTCAGTAGAACTCTTTTTGATTAACAATTGGCTTTATTGTTCAATAAAGAGTCGATAATAGATCTGTAAAGACTCAGAAACTTTTATACACCTGCACTCTGTTAACAGACCAGTCAGTTACAACTACATCTGCTGGAACAAAGTGACGCCCTAAAAAGCAAACATGGTACTTCTTCATAATAAAGGCAAGGTGTTATGGTCATTCAATATTATATTTTAATATAGAAAATATACAGAGACAGGTCAACAATATTCCTTAGCCAGTAGTTTTATTAATTTTTCAGCACCCTCACAACCTCCTATACTTCTAAGAAACTTCAAGCCAGGACTAGCCACAAAAGTTCCGCCGTTTACTCCAAACATTCATAGAGACCAGACCACAGACATTTTACGCCACAAAACGTACAGGTGACTGAAGTGCAGGCAGACTAGTTGACGGTAAACCCTTCCCACTTCCGGCAATAATAACTGAAAGGGTCTCCAGGGCAGATCATATCTGGGCTAGAGATACAAGATGTATATTTTGAGTTAGGTAAAAAAAGACAAAGTCATTGGAACTGAATGGATGTTCAGTCACTGCAGAATGTGTGCTACTGGTTTAAATAACTTTACATTTTTTTCACAGAAAAAATATGTTTCACACAAATAAAAACAAATTCCAGATTAGCGTGGTTCAGTGTTCTAATTCTTTATTTTACCTTCATCAAGGCAAGCAAAGTACAGATGCTGTACATTAAAACATACAAATATATCACTCACACCACACCAACTCCTACAGGCAAAAGGACTCTTTCTAAGCACTGCTCCTTTCCGAAGCGGATACCAAGCTAAATGTACAAAGAGCCATCTGCAGGTCCAACGTAGCCAACGCCAATGAGCAGGACGTCGATCAGCGTCCATATTCCCAGGCCACCAAAGCTGAAGAGCTTGCCGAGGCCTTCCCGCCACTGGCCCAGGTAGAAGCGGTCTGCTCCAAACCCACCAAGGGTGATGCTGCAACAACAACAAACCGTGAGACTGTCTTCACCCCAGCTGCAGCCAGTTGTGGTTTAATAATATGCTATTATTAAATCGGAACATGTTCAATTATTAAATTGCTATTAATATTTAATATGCTGTATCATGCTATTTAATAATTTATTAAATACTATGTAATATATTAAATAATATGCTATGTCATATTTGAGGAAAGGGCCTCAAACTATCATAACCCTTAACTAGAATACAAATGACTACTGCACAAATTTACAACAGCAAGTAATCATGGGCAAGAAGACTATTTAAATACCTAAAGCAAACATACAATTTTTAGCTGTACTAAAACCTAACATTTTTCTCTTTTAAAAAAATCATTCAATCTCATTGCTTTTTGATCAAAACAAAGCCAGGATCATCTAACAGGAAGTGGCTAACACAGAGCGAAGAACCAGGTTTCCAGGCACCTAACACCAGCTGGAAGACCAGGATCAAATCACTTCTGTTTTCACGCTCATCTCTAAAAATCTAGCATTAGGAGTGAAATGGCTTTTAAGATTCCATCAAATTTCAAGAGCTAACAATATTGGGACAATGTTTATTATGGAAAGTTTCAAAACCTGACTAAAAGAGAACAGTACCCATGGTTCAGTCATCAACACGTGGCCAGCTCTTTTCATCTCTACCCCCCTGCCTAGCAGAGTACTCTGAAGCAAACCCTGAACATTACCTCATTTACAGTGAATACTTTGAAAGAAACTATGTTGCCCTCTGAGAAGAAAAGTATTCTTAATTTTTAAAAGTTAGTTGTTAAATATAACATGATGATCTAAGATATTAACAACGTAGGGAAAACTGGGTTGGAGTATATAGCAATTCTCTATTATCTTTGCAACTTTTCCGTAAGTTAAACATTATTTCAGATTTAAAAGTTCATTTCAAAAAAGTCAGTTGTTAGTTTTAATTTGAACTATTGCTGACAGCTCCTGTGGCCAGTTACCACATCTTAACTCTTGTTAGATCTCATCTTCTTCCATCTTGGCCTCCTCTTTTACTTTCCAGTTATACCTTCCTGCCAAGCAGGATCCTTTTTTCCCAACCAAGATCCTCATGCAGTGGTTTTCAACAAGGGGCAATTTTACCCCCTAGGGAACATTTGGCAACATCTGGAGACATCTTGATTGTCACAACTGCAGAGGAAGGAGAGGTTTGCTACCAACACGTTGTAGGTTGAGGCCATGGATACTGCTAAACATCCTGCCATTCACAGGGCAAACCCTAAACAAAGAATTATTTGGCCCAAAATGTCAGCAGTGATGAAGCTGAGAAATCCTGCCCTATGTCATGCTGCAGGCCCCTGGTGCTAACTCTTAAGACATCAACTGCAGATGGCATAATCTTTTCATTCTTAATCAAGTTCCTGCCACCCTTCCCTTTGGTGGGAAGAACTGGCACAATTTCACAAAGAACTGCTGAAAAGTTTAACAAATGTAGGCACATTTTAACTCATTCACGACCGCTGATGTGAATTTATGTCATTCCAAATTCTGTTCCTGATTGCCGCTGATGTTAATTTACATCATTACAAATTGTTTCTGAATGCTGCAACGTTGTCATATGTATGTGTTATTATATTTTGCTTGAAAATAAATAGTCAGGCAAGGTGAAAGTCAACTGAGATAATTATCTGATATTGACTGCACAATGCTTTTATTGATTTACGTAGTAGGTAAAAATTGCAAGTTGGTCATTATTTTGTTGTGATTAGTGCTGTATATTTGCCTTTTGATATTTCAGGACTTTCATACTTCAATGTTAAAAATAATTTACCGCCGGGCTCGGTGGTTCAGCCTGTAATCCCACGCCTTTGGGAGGCTGAGGTGAGTGGATTGCCTGAGCCCGCAGGTTCGAGACCCACCTGGGCAACTTGGTGAGACCTCATCTCTACAACAAATCAAAAAAATTAGCCGGGTGTGGTAGCGCGCGCCTGTAGTTCCAGCTACTTGGAAGGCTGAGGCGGAAGGATCGCTGGAGCCCAGCAGGTCGAGGCTGCGGTGGCCGGGAGCGGCCATTGCACTCCAGTCTGGGCGACAGGGTGAGACTCCAACTCAAAAAAAATAAAAATAAAATTGAAATAATTTACCATAATTATGGAAAATGAAGAAATATATGCTAATGAGATTTCCAAGGTACAAAGTGAATCCAGTGAACTTATTAGTGACAGTGAGATGATGATGTAATTATACACTGTAAACAAAAAAATATAATGCAGATAATCTATGACAGTGAATATAGTACTGATGAGAATGAATCAGACACTGAGTGGACAAAATATCCAAGACGAAACTTAGAAAGGTTTATCGGTAATCCAAGTGTCAAGGTATTTCCACGTGATCCGCAAAATGCAAATAAAGTTATTGGGCTATTTACTGGAGATGATTTTATAGAAACGATCACAACTGAAACTCACAGGTATTATGATCAGATGCACCACAGGTATAAATGTCCAAAGAAATAAAAAAAGTGGAGCAATACTACAGTGTCCAAGATTTTAAAATTTCTAGCATAAAATATTTTGATGTAGTGAAAAAAGCTACATGATTATTGCTCAACAAATCTGTCAACTGCAACACCTTTCTTTTTAAAAATAATGACACAAAATAGATTCCTACAAATTTTGTGAGTTTTGCATTTTTCCAATAATGCAGAAATCCAATCAAATCTAAGCAGATTATACAAAATTGAACCTGTAATAAATTATGTTTTAAATAAGTTCAACACTGTGTATAAACCTGAACAAGAACTTTTCTTGGATGAATCCACGATACCTCATTGTGGAAGACTGTCTTTTCGGGTTTATAGTCCAAATAAAAATACAGAGTAAAGAATGCAAGTTAAAGGGATATCTGCGACAAACACTGGATATGTCTGCAACTTTCAGCTGTACTGTGAAAAAGGTACCAAAAGACCATTTCATTGTGCTTAATGACAGAAGTTTGTGGCAACCATCTTCAGAGTTTTTTTAATCTTCACCCGCTCTCAGCATTAGGAAAGTGAAAAATTTGCCGGTCACAAATGTGTTAATGTAAGAATTACAGGCCTATCATTATCTCTAGATGGTGAAAGTATAGCTGATTTTTAAAGCTTTTCTTTGACATTTTCACTTTTCCAGTTTCAGTGTTGAGTATGTGTTCTTTTTTCTAGTAAGAATGAGATACCTCAACCCTTTGCACTCAGAGACATCTCATGGATCACCTACCAGCAACTTGACTGCAACTTTTTAAAATAGTGAAAAATGAACCACTTCATATTAAACAGTATAGTGTTGTAACCAATTATTTTATTGTGATGTTTGGCTATAGAATTTTAGACATCATGAAACTTATTTATGACAAAAATTAAAAATTTTTACATCTTATATTTTTCTAGCATGTGCTAATATGTGAAACAGTCACCAACATGCATTGCAAGTTCATTGATACATGTTGTGCAATAGTAATTTGTTTGACATCTTACACTTGTGTTTTTCTATTCGAGCAGACAATGCAATCTCGTTTTCTTCCCCTCACATTAATAGTATATAATTTATTTTCCAGTCTGTTGTTCAAAAATGATGTGGAATGATGCACTCATGATTCCTGAAAACTACTTCTTAACTGATCGCTCATATCTCAGTATATATTCCATCTCTCGATTTGCTTTTTCATGTAATTTGAATGGAAAACGTCAATGAAACATACATTTTTGAAAAATCTGCACTTTCATAAATTCGTCCTGTATAATCACCAGCAATCATTTTATGTTCCCTGAGAGGGGACATCTGAGTGGTTTGCTAGATTTACGATATCCCTCAGAGGAGACATGCAACTGCAAAGGGTTAAAAACATACATCATAACCCTATTTGTTTTAAATAGTATGTAGCATTTTACTGAGTCATGATACATTCAGGATGGGAAAAACCAATGTACAGACATCTTGGGTAAAAGCTAACAAGCCTGCCATGAAACTCCATGAAGGCACTGTGTGGTGTGGTCATCTAAATTTCCCATAGTTCTGCTTCCTAGAGTCTAACACATGGTAAGATATGAGTGAACAATGAACTGGGTTGAGCTCAATGTCTGGAAGATTCCACTCATCCCAAAGAAATCCAAATGGCTTACCTTAGAGCCAGAGCAGTAGACCACTTATAGCCTCCAGTCCAATTGCAATATAGCATTTTGGGAAAAGTACGGTTACCTTAAAAAACAAACAAAAAAATGAAAAAAACAAAAAAAGAAAATGATTTACATAGAAACACAGGGTACAAAAATATTCTCATGGAGAGACTTCATTATAACTAATAGCCTCACAATTTAAAATCTAAAAAGTCAACTCTCTTTACAGTAATGAATGCTTACTAGAGTGAAGAGTGCAAGAACATCCTTACCATCTACAGTAGGTCCCTTACATACAAACCTTCAAGTTGCAAACTTTAATCATGCCCACCTGCATTTTTAATGTATTGTTTCTCTCCACTACGTGTCAGTATAGCCTGTTAAATACAAAGAGTACTATATAGCCGATTGTGTTAGTTGGGTACCTTAGGTTAACACTGTTGGACTTAAAACGTGCTCTCAGAACCAAACTTATTCCTATGTTGGGGACTTCCTGTATAGGCGTAGATTTAATATCTGTATCAGTTAAGTTAGGGATACAACTTGAAGAACATGAAATGCCCTATCAGATATCAAGAAGTTAAGAGTAAATAAGTTAAGAGCAAGAGAGTAAACAAGACAGTGTGGTATTGAGACTGATAAATTGTCCAGTAGGAAAAGAAGAGAGAGCCAGAAACACACAAACACTTCATGTAGAACAGAGGTCGCACATAGATTAGCAGCCTAGAGTTGCAACAACTGGTTATTCACATGAGAAAAAAAGTAAAGTTGGATCTTCCTCATACCAACCACGTAACCCAATTCCAGGGGGATTATAAATCTAACCATCAAAGGTCAAGCTTATAACTTTTAAAACAAGGCAAAAATGTCTTTATAAACCTGGGGTAGAAAAAGACTTCTAAAACTACAACAAAATAAGGTTAACTATGAAAAACTAACAACTAGTTGGGCTCGGTGGCTCAGCCTGTAATCCTGCGCTCTGGGAGGCTGAGGTGAGTAGATTGCCTGAGCCAGCGGGTTCGAGACCCGCCTGGGAAACTTGGCGAGACCTCATCTCCACAATAAATCAAAAATTAGCCGGGCGTCGTAGCGTGCACCTGTAGTTCCAGCTACTGGAAGACTGAGACGGAAGGATCGCTGGAGCCCAGCAGGTCGAGGCTGCGGTGGCCGGGAGCAGCCACTGCACTCCAGTCTGGGTGACAGAGTGAGACTCCAACTCAAAAGAAAAAAAGAAAAACTAACAACTTAAACTAATTACATTTTAAAAATTCTGTTCATCAAAATACACCATAGAGAAAGTAGAAAGAAAAAAGAAATCAAAATCTGGAAGAGGATTCTAAGGACACACAAGGTTGATATCCAAAACATAAAATAACCCAAGAAATCTTTAAGAAAAAAGGCAAAACTTCAAGTGTCACAAGTACTGGTGAGGATTTGGATCACGAACAACTAGGCACTACTGGTGAGAAAGTAAATTCATAAAACTATTTTGGAAAATAGCACATGCTGAAGAATATAAGCTAGACAAACTGCTGCCTCTGTGCAACTAGCAGGTATGTACAGAAATTGTAACAGCAGTAGCAGTAGCAAAAAATGGCAAATAACCTGCATTCACTGAAGAATGAATAAACTGTGATACATTCTTACAATAAACTATTATACAGAAGAATAGAAATGAAAAAGTCACATGGATGAATCTTAGAGCCATAATGTTAAAAGGAAATAAGAAAGTCTCAAAAGACCATAGCCTGATATCACTTTACACAGTTCTAAAATGTGCACTTTTGAATACTACATGGTACTATATTTTTTTATGTATACATGACAGAACTACAGAAAAATTTTAAGAGGAGATGAAATGATTTTTAAAAAGTCAAAGGGTGGTACCTCTGAGGCAGAGCAGCTAGGTGGAGGCAAAGCACTCAGGTAGTTGCAGTGGTATTGGTGCCATTCTAGCTGTTATTTTGGGTGAAACCCAATTACTGTATATCATGCTTTGTGCTTTACATTTTTTTTGTTTTATCAAATATTACATTTAAAAAGATCATAGAATTGCACATTTTCTGGATACTTTTTTTAGTTCACTGAGTTTATTAATGAGGCTTGGCATATCTAAAAAGTTGCTGATATATGTTTCTCATTAAATAACTTAATTCTAAAATTTCAGGTTAAAGTCCCTTAAGTAAACTTAGAGAAAAATATTTTGCTAACAATATCTTGAACCCTGACCTACCTAAACAATGGATGTGGTCCCGCACTGTGCAGTTGGCAATGTAACGCTGCCGAGGACAGGACACCGTCATGCAGCTGGTGGAATTGAAGCATTCGTAATCTGTCTCAGGAAGCTGCCAGCAGAATCTGCAAGTCATGTTAATGATGAAGTTCTTTTGGGGTTTGAAGTCTTGATCCTATGAACCAGAGGACACAGAACTATCAATCACAATATGGTAGTCTGCTCTTATGTCAACAAGGCCACACAGTCAAATGGTACATTTCTGAAACACTTATATTTAGGATTGAGTAGTAAATGCCAGAAAAACAGTTACCAAAACAATATATATGCAAAACAAATGTATATAGTATGACCCTGTAATTATAAAAATATACACCTAAATGTGTGTGTGTGTGTGTGTGTGTGTGTGTGTGTGTATACACACACATATATATATAAACATTTTAGATAAATTCACATTAAAATAGCAAAGGTTATTTCAGGGTGATCTCTTTTGCTTAGCTAAATTATCAAAATGAGCATGTATACTTTTATAATAGAGAAAAGGAATTTTTATTTTATAAAGACACAGTCACAGACAGCTGGGAGGAACAGATGAGTACATTTGTTGAAGGTTGCTGAGTTTCAGGTTAGGAGTACAATCCAGGTTTCTCACCCCAAATTGATGCTTCTGTAAGCCTAACATGTAATACGCTACCTCCCCTAACATGTAATCTACCCCACACAGTCCAGGACCTCAGAGCTGTCACTGCTCCCACCTCCAGCAGCAGGCTGTAGATTAACCCAGAGCAGCCAACTCAGAAACACCACGTGACAGGCAAAGACTCAGTGAGTGTTCACAATTGGCCTTAGCTTCTAAGACCAGAGATTCTTTGCATTTCAATTTTAAAAGTCTTTATTTTGTTTTCTGCTCATAAAAGTACCACATATTCTTTATATGTCACACATTTGGAAATTACAAAAACCTGTAACTGCTCCAGAGGTAACTACTTTCATCTTAATTAATCTCCTTAATGAAAAAAAATAGTTCTTAATTTCCTTACTTATAAGAAAAATTATACCTTTTTTCATGTGTTAAGAGTCTATTTGTATTTTCTTTCCTATGAACGATCCGCTTATGTCCTAATACCACTTTTCTGAAAAACTGTCATTTTTTTTGCATTGGCTTTTAGGAAATTTTTATATATTATAGATATTAGTGTATTATTTGTCACATGTTAGAAATACTTTTTCCTAGTTTGCCATTTGTTTTCTGCCTTATGATCCTTTTAGGAGATGCAGAAATCTCTAATTTTTAGTAGTCAGATGTATCAATTTTCTTTTGTGGCTTCTAAATTTCATTCCATACTTAGAAAAATATTCCCCACTTTGGGATTATAACGACTATCTCATGGTTTTTTGGGTACTTCATGGTTTCATTTTTCACATTACATTTTTATCTATCTGGAATTTATTTTGGACAAGACAAGAGTTTCACTTAATTGTGTTCCAGACACCTACCTGGGCATCCTAGCATTTACTGAATCCCTCTCACCACAGACAACAACTGACACCTTCAAAAGTTCATCTATGGTAGGAAGACATTACCATCCCCTCTGTATATTAGCTGTCACTACTAAGAACACAGAACCTACTGAACGAATTATACCTGCTTCAGACACACTAGTAAACTGAGATCTTCTACAAGTCCTGCAAAGCCACATTTCTGTCAAGTCCATTTCCAGCTGACATCAACTGGTTTGACAGTTATTATAATTGAACATAGTGCTCTGATATGGAAGGGACTGCAGGATTTTAAATTTTATTTCTGCTTACATACTCAACAGGACAGTCATAAAAGAATATAAAGATTACTCACAATATTCCCCCAATAGTCAATCTAAACTGCACTTTTAACTCAAAGTTACAACGAATTTATTTAGTACAAGTAAGCTGCAGTACTTACAACACAGGTAACAGATGGTTTTACTGTGCAGTCAAAAGTAACAGGTTTCCCATAGATACAGGAGAAATTTGTTGTACAATCTATACAGTCTGCGGGAAGTTTGCTACACAAACCATTGCTTGGACACTTCATCACATAAGGTGGGATTTCTGTACTTTCTGTTAGAGGTAAAAGAAAAGCTTCTTATAATGCTGATCAGAATAGCAGAGGAAAACAATCTTCTAAGGTTAAGAGACATGATCGTTAGCAATGAGACACTACACTGGTATGTAAAAAGCACGAGACTGGAGTCAGAGACAACTGCAATTAAAGCAGGGCTTTCCCAGTTGTGTACCTGGTGAACACCACACTCATAGAAAGGATTTCATTCTTGCCTCCAAGCAGCCATGAAAACTAAAGGTGCTTGTGTAAAAATGATGTCCTGAAAATGCTGGGTACAAGTTCGGGGTCAAAAAGTCTATATTTTTTAAGGTGAAAAACTAAAGCTTAGAGATGCTACGAAGAGTTTGTGCAAAATCAGAGGACGTCTCTGGCAAAACTAGAACTAGAATCCAAATCTTTCCATTTTCACTTCAATGTTCTTTTCATTTGAATTTACTAATTCAGAAATGAAGCCACTGACACCCTCAGGGCACCAACTTCAGAAAATGTTGTCTGTCATTATTCCACACTGGTACTTCAATAAGACATGTTTGCTAATATAACATTTACAAGTTTATACCAAAGTTCAAAATTAATTCTCTATTATTTTACTAACTTGTTCAGTGAATTGCAACTTTTATCTAGACAGCCTAACCAGGTATCCAATATATTATTATCAGTTAAGAGAGGACCAAAACTGCAAACAGTTCTTGAAAACAGGGACTATTCTTGAAAACAGGGACTTTTTGTGTGTGTGTGAGTTGGAGTCTCACTCTGTCGCCCAGGATGGAGTACATCGACTTGCTGGGCTCCAATGATCCTTCTGCCTCAGTCTTCCAAGTTAGCTGGAACTACAGGCATGCGCTACCACGCCTGGCTATTTTTTTATTTTATTATAGAGATGAGGTCTCGCCATGGTGCCTAAGATAGTCTCGAACCTGCGGGCTCAGGCAATCCATTCACCTCGGAGCTATGGAGCCCGGTCGAAAACAGGGACTTTCAAAAACCTGCAAGAGTCAAGAACTTCAGTGCTTTCCCTAATAAACAATCTGCATTTAAAATTTAAGTACATCGCTGTCTTTTATCACCAAGTAAGAATCCGTAAAATACCTCAGCCAGTTTTAGTTTATTAAAGTACTGAACTCTGAAGAGATGCAACTAGAGTTCAAAGTTCCAGTTAGCAAAACACAATATGCTCATTTCAAACTGGTCTAAGTCGCTGTATTAAGTGGACAGTTATACAAAATTCCCTTTTCTTTTCTAGTGTTCCCATAACTATGTGGCTGGAGGTTGGACACTTAGAATCACAAAGCAGAAATGACTTTAAGCAGTCAGGATAACCCCACCAATTAAAAGATGAGGACCAAGGTCGAAAGGGGATAAATAATTTGCACAAGCTCCCAGTAGCACAACCAGGCCTAGACTCCAAGTCTCCATCAGGCCCTCGGTGATCCTTCCATTCACACAGCCATGGGGGAGTCTATAATAGCCAACATCAAGAACAGGGCTCTAGAAGTAGAAGAAAATTTCTGAAGGGAAAGAAGCCCTGGTTGAAAGTCATTTTGAGAGATGAAGTGGAAAAATAACAGAAATAGGAGGCAAAAATGAGGGGTAGTAAAAGAGGCGAGGAATGTCAAAAGGTATTCAAATACCATAACTGTCTACTGAGGATGGTTGTATATCTGCTCTTAATTCACGTAATCTAAAACACAATACATAAAATATTCAAGCATGGAAAGTGACTTCGTACACTAAAATAAATTTCATCAAAACCACAGAGAGAAAAACTACCACATATAGAGATAGGAATTGACTCGAATAGAAAACGTCTAGTACCTGCTGCCCTGGGAACTACTGTGTATGTGCGTGTCGGGCCCGGATCCTTTAGTGACTGAGCCAGCGGCTGCAACTGCTCTAAATTTAAGGACCCTACAATTAGAGAGACATGTTATCCCGGGACGTGAGAGGCTCGTTTCGTACGGTTAACACGCGGGGTCAACACCAGGCCAAAACCTCATGCTCGCGAAAACCTCATGGCTCGACTGTCAGTTGACAGGAGACTCAAGGACGAATCCCCAACGCGGTCGACGCCAAGTCAGGTCCGGGGGCAACCAGGCTCCACCTCTGCTCCCCCGCGGCCGAGCTCGGCGGTTCGGCGTCGCGGCGCGGAGGCGGGCTCG
>NW_007231627.1:0-62900 GCF_000164805.1 Carlito syrichta | reverse complement strand
CGCGCGTTTTCCCGCTGGGGTTCCGTGGGGCTCTGCGCACGTCCGCCGGGAAGCGCCAAGAGGAGCGCCCCCCACGGCCTTTAAAAAGGCACTCCCCTCTCCTTCCACTGCTGGAAGCCAGGAAAGACTCATTCGGGGGCCGAAGTTCTCGCCCGAGGTGACTGAAAGCGGAGGCGGGCAAGTTTGGGAAGCTGGCCTTATTTGTGTCGTTGGATACGCATGTTTAAAGATAAAATTGCTGTCGTGTGCTAGGTAGTGTGCAGAAGTTCTGATATTATCACGTGCACTTCCTACTTAAAAATACTCATTCACAGGAAACTGACCCGAGCACAGTAGGGGAAGCGGCCCGGAGCGTGACAGGCGGCTCAAAGGACCCACTTTCCCTGGATCCAGGCCTACCTTGGGTCTCACCGCCGGCCAGCTCCGTCAAGAACCGCGGCGCTTCCAGTAAGTTCGGACAACAGCCTGTTGGGCTGTGAAGGGAAGGCTAGGAAGTCAGCTTTGGGGAGGGAGCTGCACCGCAGGGGACAGCTCAGGCAACCAGCGCCTGCTTCTGTCACGGTGCCTCGTGCTGTACCTTGGACATGGACATGCTCCCCTTTCCCCACTCACCTGTTGCAAGGCCATTCATTCTGGGGTCTTCTGACTACCCACTCCCTCACTTGCACCTTTGATGGATTAAAAAAACAAACATGAAAAGTGCCTGCACACAATAAGCCCTCTATAAATGTTAGCTTTAAAAAATTGTATCACACAATCCGCACCTTACACTACAACACAGGTCTTATATATGACACGGTTTTGTTTACCAACTGTTTCACTGTTCATATCCCTCAGGAAGTGAACTAAATGATCAGCTTGTCGAAAAGAGAGATCATTATTTATTTTGAATTCCACCGCACCTAGCCACATTTACTCCATAAATCCTTCTTGATTGGTAGCTAAATTCTCTATTGACAGCATGCCATTTATTTCAGTTCTGAGCAAGTAAGGATTCTTCTGTTAGGTCTGAAATACATTTGAGTTTGTAAATCAGTGGAATGTCATCCCACCAAAAAAGTAATTTAAATGTAGGTGAGCAGCTTACTGTAGTAGAATCCCATAGCTGAAACACTGGAAACACTGTGGGATGCACTTTATTTGGGAATTTATTTTTCCCAAAGATGAACAAGGCCCGATTATGAATTAAAAACATTAAAATGGCAACTCTTAGCCTACAGTGCAAACGGCAGATTATGTAAAACTGAATTTCTGTAAGCTTCAGTCTTTTGTCAGTAATCGAATATTAAGTACTAACTGCTTCTTTTGTGGTTATTGATTAATTAAAATGAAGTAATGATTCAATTTTGAAGATAAAGTTTCTGTGTGAACTTTAGTAAAAGTCATAAAAATACCTGAGACATAATATTTTATGTCATAATAAAAGAGACATTTAGAAAAGAGACATAATATTTAGAAAATAAGATTTTTCCCATAGTCAAAAACTCTGCAGAATTTTATTTGAAGCCCACTTTTGAAAACCACAAATCATTTCCTAGCATTTCCCTCTTTCAATTAATCAGTTTCCCATTTAAGTCTCTCAAGGTATTGAAATTTTCCAAGCTTGCCCTCTTATTGTCCTCAGAGTACATAAGTGAAGTAAGCTTTGTGCATATCAGCTACTCATTGCTTCCTTTCACAACTGAGCACACGAATGGGACTATCAGTGGGTCCAAAGTTCTGAGAAGACGTACTAACATTTTAATTAGTTAAGAAAAATACATGTTAAGGGTCAAAACAAAGTTACACAGAAGCAAGTACAAGGAAGGGAGTTCAAAAGTCTTCCTCAGCATTTAGTGTACGTGATTTCTTGAGATTCTTCAATATATTGATGGCACAAGTGACTGAAATCTCTCCATGAATTTTGTTGTCTCTTGTTCGAACATTTACAGCATTATTTATCTTTTCCTTTTCTCCAACAACTGTAGAAAAGAAAGGGAAATACATGTATTTTGAATCAAAAATTTACTAAACGAGTCAACATGACACGTGTGTCATTTTTTCCTCAATGTTAATCACTAAATATCAGTCTAATGATGATTAGGTTCATCCACTGATAGTCAAGTTTCTTGAGAAAGGAAGAAATGACTTTTAATGCCATCTCTCTATTGTCCACTTGAGAGAACAGCCATTGTGGTCTTGGGATACAAATGGGAGCAGGGAGCTCTTGCAGACCCCCTGACTATGTGGCATGCTTGATGAGTCAAGGGATGGACAGCAGACCCAAGAAAGCCAGCCAGAATTTTCTGGAATGTCAGTAAAAAGTTTGTTCTCTCTAATGACTCATATTGTGAGATGATATAGGGATCCCCACCCATGTGGAAAGAAGAAATCAGTCCACACACAAGCGGAATAAAGTAGATATCTAAGAGAAGCATAAAGAGCCTGAGTGAAACAGGAACCTGAAACGGAGAGAAATGTCCTGGTAAAGGTGGAGTTCCTGGTTACTCTTCTAATGGTTTGGATATTTAATCCCATCTTTCATGTCATGGGATACTCTAAGATCCTCCTAATAAATACAGTGTTTGTTTAGGCTAATTTGAGATTTCTGTCACCACAAGAAGTCGAACTGAAACACCACAATACCTACTACAGAGTCAAACATCAGTAAAAAACTGTCATTAGGACAACACTATGCAGATTTATTTTGCCTTCTACAGACTCTCTCAGCTTACAGGAGATAGCAGTACCATGCCTGCAATCAAATCAATGTCCATTTCTCTTGATTTTGGAATCATTTTTAAAACCAAAATTTTAGATTCTGCATCTAATTACTCATGTGCCTCAAGAACATTTTATTTTTCACCTAAATCCTTTTCTTTTGATCATTTTAAATACTGAATATTTTCTATCATTAGTTGAATCCCAAAGATTCCTAGTAAACCAGAAAAGCAAGGGAAAATACTTCAGGCCTGTCAAGCTAAAACATAAGCATAATTCTACTGATGAAATCATTTTCACATTTGCTTTCATTATTGGTTTGCAATATTAACTATTACTAGTAAAATTATACCACAGAATTCATGTGAAGCTTTATAATTCTTCTTCTAGCAAATAACAAAGAATACCTAAGAGACACTAAGCTGGAAACACCATGGATTCTTCTTTGTATGTAAGTATTAAATGATAAATCATGTTAATCAAGTAATTGTACCATAGTCTTTATTTTGTTTTTTGGAACTAAAATTTTTAAAATGAGCATTTGGAAATATATATATATGTTAATTTAAGTTACCCAAAATAAAATTATACTGAGCCAGCTGTGCATTTCGTATTTTCTTATTTAGTGTACTACTATGATCTACATCAACATCAGCCATGAATCCTTCTTGAAAAAATTCATTGGATACCTAGAAGAAAATGAAACACTTTTATTATTACCTCATTTATGGTAGCCAGCCTCTAAGATGACCCCAATGTTCCCCACCTCTTGGAATTCACCCTTTCATGTGATTCCCTGCACACTGTACCAGAGCTGGTCTATGTGACCATAGACAAGGATGAAGTGATGGTATGTTACTTCTGAGACTAGTTTATAAAAGACCGCAGCTCCCATATCTCTCTTGGTTCACTCACTCTGAGAGAAATCAGCTGCCATGTTGTGAAGACATTCCAGCAACCTATCAAGAAATCCAGGTGGTGAGGAACCAAAGTGCCCACCAAGTATGTGAGTGAGCCCCGAGGACTGCAGCCCTGGCCGACAGCCTCACTGCAGCCTCATGAGACTCTGAGCCAGAATCAATCAGCTAAGTTGCTCCTAAATTCCTAACTTGAAATAAACATATGTTTCTTCAAGCTGCTAAGTTCTGGGGTCATCTGTGATACAGTAACAGATAACATTCTTCCCTAGTACAGCCACATGGAAAAGAATAATTTAATTATGAAATGTCTTAAAATACCAATTTTCTCCAACCATTAAGAAATATTTCTTGTACAGCTACATAAACATGATTCATATGTTACTTCGTTATTGAACACATGCATTGTTAAATCAATGTGTTAGTTATGTAGTACTTTAAAGCACAAATGATATTCTAAGTCAATGACCTAAACAAAATACATGCAAGATTATTATGTACTTTAAATGTCTCTGATTTTACCTCAAGTGCATATTTTTCACAAGTTGACCCCACAGGGATGACCATTACCTGACGAGGAGACAGCCAAAAAGGCCTGAAAAATATATAAAATATGTATTTTCAAAGTCTAATAATGACCAAGTATTATGTGATTTTAACATTACCAAAGATTTTTCTAAAGATTTCATAAGAGAGCAGTTTCAGTAGAGTGGTGTGGAAAAAAAAACAAACTATGCTGAAGTCTGAAGGCAGTAGAGAGAACAAAAGGGAAAATTTGGAATTTTGATAGGAAAAGGGTAGAGAGAATGGGTGGGCAGACAGCAACACATGCCCAGCAATTGCACTCCTGATCATTTAACTCAGAGAAATAAAAAACATGTTCGCATAAACCTGTACACTAATGTTCATAGCAGCCTTACTTATAATAGCCCCAAACAGGAGGTAGCCAAATGTCCTTCAGTGGGTGAATGGTGAAACTGGTGCATCCACATCATGGAACATCATCCAAAAAATAAAAGGAATGTTGAAACAGCATGAATGGCTATTGAGGGAATTCCACTGAGTGAAAAAAACGTGCCTTGAAAGATTGTATACTGGATGATTCCATTTGTGTAACATTCTTGAAATGACAAGATGATAGAGATGGAGAACAGATTATGATTGCCAGATGAGTGGAAAAAAGCAGCTGGGAATTTCTCAAAGAGCTAAAAATAGAATTAGCACTCAACCCTCAACCCAGCAATCTCATGGCTCATACCCAAAGGACCATAAATCCCTCTTCCAAAAAAATACCTGTACTCATATGTTTGTTGTAGCACTATTCACAATAGCAAAGACATGGAACCAACCCAGATGCCTTTCAACAAAGAAAATGTGGTATATATACACCATGGAATACTACAGAGCCATAAAAAAGAACAAGATCATGTCTTCTGCAGCTACATGGATGCAACTAGAGGCCATTATCCTATGCGAATGAACCCAGAAACAGAAAACCAAATACAGTGAGTGACAGCTAAATACTGGGTACACGTGGACATAAAGATGAGAACAACAGACACTGGGAACTACTAAAAGGGGGAGGATGGGAGAGGAGGAAAGGGTTGAAGAACTACCTATTGTGTATACCATGGTCACTATTTGGGTGACAAGTTTAATAGAAGCTTAAACCGCACCACCATGCAACCATGTAACTAACTGCATGTGTCCTTCCTGAATTAAACATTTTTTTAAAAAAGGACTGACAGGTCAGGCTCGGTGGCTCAACCTGTAATCCCAGCACTTTGGGAGACCAAGGCGAGTGGATTGCCTGAGGCCGCGGGTTTGAGACTAGCCCAGGCAACTTGGCGAGACATCGTCTCTACAATAAATCAAATAAATTAGCTGGGCGTGATAGCATGAGCCTATAATTCTGGTTACTTGGAAGACTAAGGCGGATGCTGGGGTCGATGCTGGGGTGGCTGTGAGTATGCCACAGCACTCCAGCCTGGGCGACGGAGTAAGACTCCAACTCAAAAAAAAAGGAATGACAGTACCATACCTTAACAACAACAAAAAAAGGCCAACGTAAGGGATCCTACAAGTGATGGGACTGTCCTGCATCTTGATTGGTGGTTCCTCCATCCATACATGTGACACAATTTTATAGAACTACACAAACACACACAAATGAGTGCCTGTGAAACTGATGATATCGGAACAAGGTTGGTGGAGCATATCGATGTCTGTTTCTTGGTCATACAGTTTTGCAACATGTTACTACTGGGGAAAACTGGATTAAGGTATTCTGGTCCTTCTGTATTATTTCTTATAACTACATGTGACCCTGCAATTTTTGTTTTTTCTAAAGATGGGAAGGTTGGTATAAGCAATATCTGATGTGGGACAAGTTTGTCTTTCCTCTGGTCATGAGCGTTTAGTTTGAAGGCGAAAGAAAATGCAATGGGGGCTATTCCAGATGGCATTTTATGAATGTACATATTTATTATTTATTCTCAGATTGCAAACACAATATGTGATAAAATTAATAATACTATGATGAAGCACAGAAATATAGTATATGTAATGAAAAGTGACTGCTTCCTTCTGGGCTCCTCAGTGGTCATAGGGAACCCTCTAAGGTGAACAGCATGCATTGAAGGAGGGGCAGCAAGATGGTAAGAGGCAGCAGCCCGGACTGTGGCCATACATTCTGTAGATGGTAACGGGATCTTAGAAGGGCTTGACACTGGTGAAAAGATAACCTTAATTCTACTGTGTTCCCAAATGGCAAACAGTACAGTTTTATATCACTCTGCCTTTGTTTTTGTTTTCTGTGCTGATAAATGGAACAATAATTCTTTTATTTGCTGTCTGGATACTTGTTAATTATAAGGCAGGAATTACCAATTTTTTCTGCACTAATTTTATTTTGTTAGATGTGGTTTTTAAGAATAACAGACATATAGCTTTCATAGCTTTTCTTTTCCATATTACTTACCATTTCCCTCCACAGTTTTCTGAAAGAATGGCTATCATTCTTTCCACTGATCCCAAAATGGCTCGATGAATGATCACAGGCCTCTGCTTATCATCCCCATCCTTACTAAAAAATGAAAAGTATACATTTAAATATTTTCCCAAGATTCAATAATAACTATCTTCTTCTCATTTTTTTTGAGTCAGGGTCTTACTTTGGCATCCAGGCTGGAGTGCAGCGGCATGATCACAACAATCATGGCTCACAGCAGCCTGGACCTCCTGGGCTCAGATAATCCTTCCACCTCAGCCTCCCAAGTAGCCAAGTAGCTGGGACTGCTGGGTGTGCACCACCACACCCAGCTAGCTGATCTTTTCTTTTTTTTTTTTTAATGTAGAGACAAGGTTTCACTATGTTGCCCAGGCTGGTCTCAAACTGCTGGACTCAAGAAATCCACCTGCCTTGGTCTCCCAAAGTGCTGGGATTACAGGTGTGAGCCACTGCGCCCGGCTTTAATTTTGACTATAGATTTAAATTAGCATTTTTTGATATCTCTCCATTAACCTTTGTTTTGTGACTCTTGTTTTCTCAAAAGACTGCTTTGCTTACTAGTCTTTTTTCCTCCTACTTTTAAAACTTTCATTGAAGAGCATTGAAAACATACAAAAATAGAGAGAAAAGTACAATAAACTTCCACACCCTCTCCCAGCTTCACATAGTGTCAACTCACAGCCAGTCTTATTTAATCCAAATGCCTCCTATTTCTCCTATTATCCACCTTCCCTTGTTGTAAACATCATTTTCTAAAATATTCCTGACATTTCTTCTAGAACTCTACTGGTCAAATTTCGTAAAATTCTTGTAACATATACCTTATATTTGATGACTCCCTCCCCCCAAGGGGAAGTGGAAAAAGCAAATTACAACTGTAAATTGTAATGAAGTAAGTCATCCCAAGATCTCTGTTCACATTTCTCAGAACATAATAACACAAAGTTCTTATGAGAAAAAAAATTTTTAAACAAAAAAAGCAGGGTTTCTGTTGCCCAGGCTGGAATGCAGTGGCACAATCCATAGCTCATTGCAGCCTTGACCTCCTGGGCTCAAGTGATCCTCCTACCTCAGCATCCTGAGAAGCTGAGGCTACAGGCGTGTACCACCATGCCCAGCTATTTTTTTTTTTTTTTTTTTTTGGTAGAGATGAGGTCTCACTATGTTGCTTAGACTGGTCTTGAACTCCTAGACTCAAGTGATCCTCCTGCCTCGGCCTTCCAAAGTGCTATGATAACAGGCATGAGCCACCATGTCCAGTACAAGAAATTTTAACTAAAAATTGGACCAGCTAGCTATTGTTAAAACACACACACACACACACACACAATTAACATAAAAGCAGAGTTCTGTTCATTGATCCCACTTCAAATAAGTTATAACTGGATATCAACAGTGCCAAGAGTTAATGCAGACTAATTGAAGACAAAACCCTCTGTCTAAATCCCACAGAAAGCTTTGGGGCGGGGATAGGCAGCTTGAGTTCAATCCTGTGCGATATATGAAGTCATTCATCCCACAAACTGAAGCCAGTATGGATTATTCTTGAAGATAACATAATGTTTTTGTGTAGGGAATGAAAGAGACGCAGGATAACCCTTTCACAAGGCCTTGGTATCCAGAAATTTCTGTCCCATCGTTTATTTCAATTGGGTCTAGCCTTCAGATGGGCAAACAGTGACATAAACTCTGCTTACACATCTATGCTATCAGATAAACATTAGAATGACTATAAAGTTCCCCAAAATAATCCCAGTGGATTTGGTTATAATTATGTTACATTATAGATAAATCTAAAGAGAATATCTTCACGATGTTGGTTCTTCCCATTCTAAGAGTGTGGTATGAATCTTCATTTAAATAACTCTTTTTTAATGGTCTTTGATAAAATTTTGTGGTGTATACCTCATACACATCATAAAATTATATAGTCATGTACCACTTAAAAACGTTTTGGTAGGCCGGGCTTGGTGGCTCAGCCTATAATCCCAGCACTTTGGGAGGCATAGGCAAGTGGATTGCCTGAGCCTGCAGGTTTGAGACCAGCCCGGGCAACTTGGTGAGACCTCTTCTTTACAATAACTAAAAAATTAGCCGGGCATGGTAGTGCATGCCTGTAATTCTGGCTACTTGAAAGGCTGAGGCAGAGGACTGCCGGAACCCAGTAGGTCAACGCTGAGGTGGCCGTGAGCATGCCACTGCACTCCAGCCTGGCAACAGAGAAGACTCCGACTCAAAACAAAAACAAAAAGCATTTTGGTAAACTATGGACTGCATATAAGACAGTAGTCTCATAAGATTATAATAGAGCTAAAAAATTCCTATCACCTCATGATTTGTGTTACAGTTTCCTACAGTATTCGGCACAGTCACACGCTGCACAAGTTTGCAGCCTAGAAGCAATAATAGGTTATACCATATAGCCTAGGTGTGTTGTAGGCTATGCCATCTAGATTTGTGTAAATCCTGCACACCCCATAATGTTTGCACAATGATGAAATCACCTGAGAACACATTTCCAATATCCAAGAATGTACAATCACACTTACATTTATTTTTAAGTTTATTCCCAGATATTTTCTATTTTGTTGTTGCTGTTGCTTCTGAAAATGTTTTTTCCCATTGCATTTCCTAGCAGGTTATTGCTAATATACATGAAAGCAAAATTGATTTTGGCATTTCTATCTTCATAATTAGTTCCAACTTTTCTCCATTTGGTTCTGTTGGATTGCTCTATATTTTAATATCTACAAATCATGATTTTATCTTTTTTTCAAATATTTGCATTCCTAGAATAATTTTAGTAACAGTACAAATAGTAGGCATATCCACCTTCTTCATAACTATATTGATAAATGTTCTTTATTATAAAGAAATTTCTGGTCCTTTCACAGGAACGAAAGTTAAATTTTATTCAGTGCCTTTCTGCATTGTTGAGTATAATGAATGACAACAACACACTCTCAATACTAGACTACCCTCACTTTCTTAATCATGGTGATGACCTTGATGCATCTCTTTCCTTCACCCCTCATACCTAAGCCTGAACAAATCACGTCAGTTATTCCTGCAAAACGCACCCCAAACAGTCCCACTTTTTTGTCTCAATTACTACCAAGTGGTTCTAACCATCATCATCTCTTATCTGGTCTACAGACCATACTCCCACTTTCACTCTCCTACTCTCCATTTGGGTGACTGTGTGACTGTTTCTCTGTGTCCTCCTTGGATAAGAAGTTTCACTTTGATTTCGATGGCCCTGAGTAATCTTTTGTTATAGAACCAATCCTGAAGGTCCGACTATCCTACTAAAGCTACCAACAGTGCTGGCCCATGCCTCTCCAAACTGGGAGAAATTAGTGGGACATTTCAAAGTCACACTAGCTCCAAGGAGCCAGTCAGGTGAAAAGCTAAGGGTCAGCTCCCAGAAACTTTTCCACTTGGTGCATGGTCTGTTTGATTCATAAATGTAATGGCCAAGAGTGTTCAGATTCTATTGAATGAGTTGGGTTATTTCCACATAAAGTCTACCCCTCATTTTCTTCATACATTTTAGTAGGTTGGATATTAGTCCCCTCAAATCTCATGTTGCAATGTGACCCCCCAATGTTGGAGGTGGGTTCTAGTGGGAGGTGTCTGGGCTCTGGAGGCAGATCCCTTATGAATGGCTTAAATCCCTCACTGTGGTGAAG
This sequence comes from Carlito syrichta, assembly GCF_000164805.1. Lineage (NCBI taxonomy): Eukaryota > Metazoa > Chordata > Mammalia > Primates > Tarsiidae > Carlito > Carlito syrichta. The sequence continues at coordinate 52,581 of NW_007231627.1, read as the reverse complement.
AGTGGGTTTTCACTCTACTTCACATGAGATTGAATTGTTAAAGAGAGCCTGGTACCTCCTCCTCCTCCTCTCTCTTGCCCCCTCTCTCACCATGTGATATGTCTGCTCCCCCTTCACCTTCCACTATGATTGAAAGCTTCCTGAGGCCTCACCAGAAGCAGATCCTGGCTCTTTGCTTCTTGCATAGTCTGTAGAACCATAAGCCAAAATAAACCTCTTTCCTTTGCAAATTACCCAGTCTCTGGTATTCCTTTTAGCAATGCAAAACAAACTAATACATTGGGGAAACAGAGTTTTGCAGACATAAACTTAGGACACTATCTTTCCCAAAAGGCTCAAATTTATTTTTGAAAACGCTGTATTTTCTCCTTCATGATCCTAAGTATTTTTAATACTTTGCTTATTTCTTCAGTTTTTTAACCTGTCTCCATGAGATAACTCTTAATGTAGCTCTACAAATCTTAATCAGAACCCAATATGGAAAGACTAAAATACAGTAAAATTACATACGTATTGCTTAGACACATATTGAGATCAGTCCACAAAATCATATACTCTGAGAAAATGGTAGTTCATTTATCATAAGAATCTTAGAAAAGCATTCTATTAAAAATTATTGGATTTAAAACATGCCAATATTTTTTTCTTTTTTGTCTTTATAAATAATTTTGAAAGAAAGAGAATGCAACACAGTATCTAATCAGTACTACCAAAAAATTGAACATGATGAGAAGTGGAGAGTTTCTAGGGACATTGCTGTGATTTTTGTCTAATTCAGATTAGGGGAATGGTCTTTAAAAAGAAGTTGGTACCAGGCAAAATGGAATGAGCGTACTCCACTCTAGCTCTCTCACTGAATGTACACACAGAGTCTGGAGAGAATGCATGCAGCAGTTACCCAAGGACTCTGACAACTAAATGGTAACAGTGAGTTACAGAAGACCTTAAATATTACCAGGCCAGCAGTGAATTTCCGGTAATTTTGTCTTCCAGTTTCCCATGGCCCAGACTTAAACACATCCCCAAAACAAGTAAACACCAGATGCAGACAGGAAGAGCTCCAGAAGAAACCCTCACTTTCTGGCCCAGGAGCCAGAAAGTTAACTCCTAAGTTTCAGGAAGAGTTGGGGAGGAGGACCCTGGGTTTTTGTTTCTTCTCTTTTTTCTGCTCCCTTCTCCCTGGCCCCTAGACCCTCCCACAGTGACAAAGAAGCAGCAGAAACCAAACAAGCACCTAAAACTCTGAGGAAAGGAATCTTCTATAATTAGAACTCTGGTCCAAGCGCATAGGGTGAATCCTTGTTTTTCTTTTTCTGTCTCCATAGACCTGAGCTTGGTCTCTTGACACAAATGTAGTCATGGAAAGAGCATGGTGTACTGGGGAAGCTAAACCCCCAGCTTTCTGGCCACAGGACCACCAAAAGGGAATCTAAGGGTGTCAGGGAAATTACAGAAAGCAGGAGGCTCAAAAGAGTTATCCCATAACATAGCATGTGAATTCACCTCTGCACATGTTAAACAGCACACAAAAGGCTTGATAAGAGAACAATGAGACTTGGCCACTGAGTGGCACAAACACAGAACAGATCTGAATATCACTACAAATGCTTTGAAAACTGAACTAACATTGGAAGCCCACAGAAGGTAGGTTGGAAATCACTGCCTGAACCTAACCAAGCCAATTCATTGCTTAAAACAAACAAATAAAAATACTCCTGAAAAGTTAAAAAACAAACAAACAGCATATCATAACATAACATTCAAAATGGCCAGGCATGGTGGCTCATGCCTGTACTCCCAGTATTTTGGGAGGCCAAGGCAGGAGACAGGAGGATCATGTGAGGCTAGGAATTTGAGACCAGCCTGGGCAATATAGCGAGATCCTGTCTTTACAAAAAATTTAAAAATTAGCTGGGTGTGGTGGCATGTGCCTGTCCCAGCTACTCAGGAGGCTAAGACAGGAGGAATGCTTGAGCCCATGAATTCAAGGCTGTGGTGAGCTATGGTTGTACCACCGTTTCAAGCCTAGGCAACTGAGTGAGACCCTGTTTCTTTTTAAAAAGAAAGAAAGAAAGAAAGAAAGAAAGAAAATTCAAAATATCCAGGATACAATCCAAAATTACTTGGTATATAAATCATCAGGAATCTCTCAAGTTATGAGAGAAAAGACAAGAGTTCAACTGCAAGAAGACATAGATGATGAAATTTCCCAACACCCTAAAGTATCTATGATAATTGCTCTAAAAAGCAAGGGTAAGCCAGGCTCGGTGGCTCAGCCTGTAATCTCACGCCTTGGGAGGCTGAGGTGAGTGGATTGCCTGAGCCCGCGGGTTCGAGACCCGCCTGGGCAACTTGGTGAGACCTCATCTCTACAATCAATCAAAAAATTAGCCGGGTATGGTAGCGCGTGCCTGTAGTTCCAGCTACCCAAAAGGCTGAGGCGGAAGGATTGCTGGAGCCCAGCATGTCAAGGTTGCAGTGGCCGGGAGTGGCCACTGCACTCCAGAGTCTGGGCGACACAGTGAGACTCCAACTCAAAAAAAAAAGTAAGGGTAAACACACTTGGATTGGAATGGCTAGAATGATAAAAGTGTCATCAAAGAAATATAAGATATAAAGTAAATAATTTAAAAATGCAACCAAAGAATTTCTTTCTTTTTTTTTTTTTGAGTTGAGTCTCACTCTGTTGCCCAGGCTGGAGTGCAGTGGCATACTCAAAGCCACCACAGCCTCGACCTGCTGGGATCAGGTGACCCTTCTGCTTCAGCCTTCCAAGTAACTGGGACTACAGGCGCACATCACCACACCTGGATACTTTTTTATTTTATTTTATTGCAGAAACAAGGTCTTGCCATGTTGTCCAGGCTGGCCTTGAACCCCTGGGCTCAGGCAATCCTCTTACCTCCACCTCCCAAAGTGCTGCAATTATACGCATCAGTCATGGCACCCAGCTAGTCACAAACATTTTTTAAAAAGTCACTGGATAGACTAAATAGCAAAGGAGACCATAAAGAGACAGTGAACTTAAAGATAAATGAATAGAAAGTAACTAATCTCGAATGTACACAGAAGCATAAAGAAAGCATAAACAGGACTTCAGAAAACTGTGGAACCATACCAAAAGGTCTAATGTTCAGGTCACCTAAGTTCCAAAAGAAGAGTAGAAAAAGTATATTATGGAAAAAGTATATATGAAGAAACAATGACTGAAAACCGTCTAACTGTGGCAAAAGATATAACTTACAGAGTCAAGAAGTTCAAGCTCCAACAAGATAAATTCAAAGTCCACAGTCAGACACATCATAATCATGTAACACACACAGGGGAAAGGACTCAAATTACTGCAGATTTCTCATCAGAAACCTGGAAGCCAGAAGGATGCATAACAGTATTTTTAAGGGGTTGCAAGTAAATAAGTATCAACCCAGAATACTACACTCAAAGAAAATATCCTTCAGAAATGAAAGTGAAATGAAGCCCTTCTCAGAAGGAGGGAAACTAGGCAATCCATCATCTGCAGACCTGCTTTAAAGGAACTGATAAAGAAAGGAACTTTGTTGTCAGAGAAACGACACTAGAGGGATACTTGGACTATCAGGAAGAAAGAAGAAAAACACAAGTGGTAAATCACTGGATTATAAGCAGGCACACAAATACAAATTGTACAGCACATATACTAGACACTCACTAATGTTTATTTTTGGATTGCTAATGCTGAAATGACAATTAGGATATTGGTACTACAATATTTATCATATTCACTCACCTAACATATGTGAGATTAAATCTAATAGGCAGTTGAAAGTCCAGCTGAATTGTAGCACATTGATGGTATCTGCCAATGGCATCCTTGATTTTTACATCAATCTGTAAATTAAATGATGCTTGCTTAAAGACAACATTTATTTTTCTTTTAAATTTTAATCTTTTTTGAAACTTATGATCTACTTACTTTAGGACCATAAAATGCTCCATCTCCTGGGTTCATTTTCCATGGTTCTCCAAAGTCCATCAAACTATTCTGCAGTTGCTGGTTTTTTTTTTTTTTTAAAATAGAAAATATTTGAAACTTCTACTTTATTGTTCATTTTACCTTTTTGACATATAGCTTACAAAAAGTTACTATAAATCTAAATTACATTCTACATTAGTTTAACATACATTTATTTATAGAGCATCTTACATTTAACAAGCTATGAGGAGGGACTACATAAAGATGATTAAGGTGGTACTTCCTCTCTAGAAACATATACATTTTAACTGGGAAGAAGGTAAATTGTTCTTGTGAATTCCAGGTAAGCATTTAGGGAGGGGATGCTCTGGCCCTCCTTCCAATATGGGCCCCATCGGCCCTACACACTAACCAGCTTCTGCCTCCTGGTGAGAGTTCTGAGACCTCTGCTCCTTGTAGGTGGGTCCTCCATACATGCAAAGGCATGAAAGCCTTGATCTCGCTGCCTCTTTACTCTGTGTCTGGGTGAGTCAGAAGGCCAAGATGGCAAGTCTTGCCACTCTTCTGTTTTTCCTCCACCTCTGTACATGTGGGGGAGGGCAGTCCCTTAGGATTTAAAGACATGTGGGAGCTGGAGGCCCCATTTTGGTCTTCAGCCCAAGCCACTACATACTTTCAACTTAGCTTGTAGTGAAGATGCTCAGCACTGAAGGTGAGTGTCTGTCCACATTAAAGGGTTCTTTGAGTCTTCTGGTATTCCCATAAATACAGGTTCCTTAGGAAGTACCTGGGCATTCTCAAGTTCTTGCACAGAATACTGTCCTCCACCACCCAACCTCCTATCATTCATCACCCCACCATATTGGTGCCCATGAGGGAGCTGACATTTGGGAGGGAGGTGCCTTATGGAGAAACCAAAACAGTGGTAAAGGCTTGGAGTCAAAGCTGGAGTTGTCGAGAAAGCTGACTTAGAATCTGGTCTTGAGAGAGACAGGGACATCATTCCTGAGATTCTGGGCACGTCTCTCATGGGCCCTACCCTGCAGAATCAGTTTCCTTTCCACTCAGAACAAGAGAAGGCCACCTCCACAGAGTTTTCACTGGTTTGGAAAAGCCTCTATCCAATTCCACTCTGTCTCTAGAAGGAGAAGAGACACTGGTTTGTGTTCCCAGAGAAAATGAGACCCAGCTGCAGCAGATAACCAAGTGATAGAAAGAATTCCTGCAACCCTCCCGGGAGTTAAAAAGCCAAGGAGAAATACGCTTTGGAGAAGAGCATAAAGCAGAGATCACTGTTCCTCACTGGCCACTGAGTACAGAGTTAGGAGGGTCCAATAGGAGCAGCCAACGCTAAGAAGACAAGACCAAGAAAGCCTCAGGTTTATGCAAGAAGCAGCTCTTTCAAAGCATTTAGAGACTCTGAAGACAAAATACTCAGCTGCTCATCTCATTAATTTCCTGATAAGGAGTAGTTATTTGAGAAAAATTTCCCAAAAGTAAAAGCAGGTTCGTCCCTTAATGGGACAGTCACATTCCTGGGTGACCTCAGGCTTGGCTGCTAAACTATTAAAAGACAGTGAAAATGGTGAGAATTCCAGCCCATCCTCCCCATGCCAGGCCTACACCTGGTTCGTCCCTTTTCTTAGCTCCCCACACCCCACCTACCTCCAAATGAATCGAGTAATAATGATGATGATACTAACACCTAACATCTACTGGGCCCTTACATGTGCCTGGCATTATGCCCAATACCTCATATAAGTTATTTCATTTAGGTTCACAATAACCTCATGAAGTGGCTGTTATCACTATATCACTATATCACCACCATCACCACCACCACCACCACCACCATCATCACCATCTCATCATCACTTGACCCTGAAGCTTAGAGATCTTCTATAACTCGCATGGAGCTAATGTCTGAAAGTGGGCAAAACGGCACCAAAGCCAAGCTTTGAATCCTCTTTTCCTCCTGTTTCCACGTGGCTGACAGGACACTGAGTCAGCACCCCTCCTGGGGTAGGTAGGCTATCTCATTTGACTTTCTTCTTTCATGCACTGGACATGGAGGAAGAACTGGAAGGACACGGAGGGGCATGGAGCAGTATGAAAAAGGCCTTATTTATTTTTTTAATGCTGTATTTTACTTTATTTTTTAAAATTTTAGAGCTGCAGGGTACATGTGAGGATTTGCTATATAAGTATATTGCATGAAGGTGAGGTTTGGGCTTCTAATGAGCCCTCTTCCTGCAGTAGTAGACATGGTACCCAAACGGGTGGTTGCGTGCCCCCTGTTCCCCCTCCTTTAACAGTGCCCAGCATCTGTTTTTCCTGCCCATGTGGAAAAGGTCTTATTTAGAATTGGAGACTAAACTGCTTCTATGCAGCCTCTGCCTGGCCTATGTTCTTACTAACTACATAGAGATAATTTATACTATTAATACAGTGTTCCTCTAGTTCTTATTTCTTGTGATGTGTATTCCGCTTCTGTGAGTACAGTAGTCCCCCATTATCCACGGTTTCTCTTTCCTCAGTTTCAGTGACCTAGAGACAACTATGGTCTGAAAATATTAAATGGAAAATTCTAGAAATAAACAACTCATAAATTTTACATTGTGCACTGTTCTGAGTACCAGGATAAAATCTCACACCATCCTGCTCTGTCCCACCCAAGATGTGAATCCTTCCTCTGTCCAGTGTCTGCATGCTGTCCACACATTAGTCATTGAGTGGCCATCTCAGTCATCAGATCAACTGCCAAGGTTGGGCAATGCTTGTATCCAAGTAACCCTTATTTTACTTAACCATGGCCCCAAAGCACAAGAGCAGTGATGCTGGCAATTTGGATATGCCAAAAAGAAGCCATAAAGTGCTTCCTTTACGTAAAAATGTGAAAGTTCTTGACTTAATAAGAAAAAAAAAACCCTATGCTGAGGCTGCTAAGACTGTTGATAAAAATGATTCTTCTTTTCATGAAATTGTGAAGAAGGAAAAAGAAATTTGTGCTAGTTTTGCTGTCACACCTCAAAACTGCAAAAGTTCTGGCCTCAGTGCATGATAAGTACTTAATTACAAAAAAAGAAAAGGCAAACAAGAAAAGGGTATGAACAGAAATGTGTCCCAATTGACAGCAATCAGGTTTGGTACTATCTGCAGTTTCAGGCATCCACTGAGGATCCCTGCAAATAATGGGGGACTACTATATTCCAGGAAGAGGAGGACTGGCAGGCAGAGCAGAGTATCTGGCCATAATACCATCTTCATTTCTAATAAAAACTAATGTGGAAGACACATTGTATTCTTTATATGTTTAATAAGGAAAAAAAAAAGAATGTGATAAGCTCCTCGATCTTGGTTTTAAAAAGCTCAGATGTGGTATCTAAGTGCAGGTGTCTTCAGACAGGGCAGAACCCCCTGGACACGACTGTGAAGGGGACTCCAGCATCAGGTGTGCACGTCTACATCCAGAATATGTAACCCTGGGACTCCACGAGTCAGATTAAGATGGTTCAACAGGCAGTGGTTTAAAATAAACCACACAAACCCAGAGTTAATTCAGAGAATTTCTTTAGAAGCTTATGCCAGTTATTGGTGACCATTACTGAAAAAGAGTATAAATGAAAACCTTGAAAAGTTCAAATTTGAGTTTTAAAGTCTGAAACAAATGTAAGGTATTATTATTATCATTGTTACAACAACAACAAAAAATGGATAGCCACAGCCTACAATCTGCATATTTATCTCATCACTTCCAATTTTAAAATTTCAATTGCAAAGTATCACACCCTCCTGCAAGGGAGTGCAGTCTCTCAAGTGCTTTCCATATCACTGAAATGAAGAGCAAGATTCTCCTTACCTTTTCAGCTTCGTTCCATATTTCAATCTCTCCTAGGAAGTTTTTAGGCCTTGTTGACAAATTTAATTGAAAGGAGAAGCCAAATGTTGAGTAAACAGATTTCAAAAACTGCAAACATCCCTTTATTTCATCTTCAATCTGAAATCAGAGCAAATGAAATATTCAACTAGAATACCAAATTAAATTCATTTATGGAATTTTTAAAAACAAAAAAAACTATTCCTGTCAGGTAGAAATTAAGCATGTTTCTAATGGAGTGCAGTCAGTGACACAGGTTTGGTTGTTTATCCAATTCTTGCTCGAATCCTTGTTTGAATGCCAAGCATGTGCAGGATGCCAGCAGCTCCAGTCCAGTCCAGTCCAGGGGATGGAGAAACAGCAGGTGAGGGCACGCTGTGAAAAAGCAGGGCCACACAGGAGAAGAGTGGCAAGGAAGGGCTGCCCAGAGTAAGTGAGACAAGCTGCAGTCAGAGGATAAGTAAGAGCTCTCCATGGAGAGGTAGGACAGGCGCTCTCCAACAGAGGAAACAGTGGGGGTGAAGGCCCAGAGGACAGAGGAATACACTAAGTCAGGGAGCTGCACAGCATATATCGGAAGAGGGGAGAGGGAAGAGGGTGGTAGGTGATCAGTGGTGGGTAATCTGGCAGAGGACACAGAAAATTCAGTGCCTTCACAGCCTGGGCAATGTACGGACTTCTTAGTTTGAGAACGAGAAGCCAATGAAGGGTTTTAGCAGGAGACTAACACAACCCAATGTGTTCTTTCACAGAACGGAAAATGGACTGGTAAGCTTAGAAGAAAGGCCCGGGCAACCCCTTTGGGTCCCCTCCCACTGTGGGAACTTTTCTGTCCTCTCAATAACAATACACCCTGCTTTCCAAAAAAAGAAAAGAGGCCCATTAGGAAGTTGGTGGAGTCATTAAGGAGCAAGATGATGATGACTTGAATCAGAGTACTTTTAACTCCTACCTCTATTCCCCTTTCCTTCCAAAATATGATGACATGAATGTTAGACATCTTGTTATAGTCCCACTGGTCTCTGAGGAATTTTTTCTTTCAGTCTGTTTTCTCTGTTTTTAAAAATTCCTTCCTTCCTTCTTTCCCATCTTTTCCCCTCCCTCCTTTCCTTCCTTTCTTCGACAGAATCTCACTCTGTCACTCAGGCTGGAGTGCAGTGGTATGATAATAGCTCACTGAAGCCTTAAACTCCCAGGCTCAAATGATCTTCACACCTCAGCCTCCAGAGTAGCTAGGACTGCAGGTACACACAACCATGTCCAGCTAATTTTTCTTCTTCTTTTTTTTAATGTAGAGACAGGTCTCACAGCATTGCCCAGGCTGGTCTCAAAACCCCGGGCTCAAGCAATCCTCCCTTCTCGGCCCCTCAAATTTTAGAATTTCAGTAATTTTTATTTTTGTACTCAAGTTTCCTGTCTCCACCATTTTGCTCATGAAAAATTCACTGAACTTTTTATTTTTCAGTTCTATAATTTCCATTTGGTTCTTCATTATATCTTCTATTTCTTTCCTGAGATTTTTCTATTTCTTTACTGAGATCTCATATTTTTTTGTTTCAAGTATGTTAATAATTGCTCATTAAAGCATTTTTATGATGGCTGCTTTAAAATCTTTGTCAGATAAGTACAATGTCTTTGTCATCTCAGTGCTGATATTCATAGACTGTCTTTTTTAAATTCAAGTTGTGATTTTCCTAGATCTTAGTATAATGAGTGATTTCCAATTACTGAAACCTGGACATTTGGGGTTTTTGTTGTTGTTTTTTGAGTGGGAGTCTCACTCTGTTGCCCAGGCTGGAGTGCAGTGGCATGCTCATGGCTCGACCTCCTGGGCTCAGGCGATCATTCTGCCTCAGCCTTCCAAGTAGTTGGAACTACAGGCACCCCGTTTCCATGCCCGGCTAAGTTTTTGATTTATTGTAGAAATGAGGTCTCGCCAAGTTGCCCAGGCTGGTCTCAAAACCATGGGCTCAGGCAATCCTCTCACCTCGGCCTCCCAAAGTGCTGGGATTATAGGCATAAGCCACCACACCCGGCCAACATTTGGGTTTTATAATAAGACTCTGAACCTTAAACCTTCTGCTATAGCTGGTTTCCACTGACACTGCTCCAGCAGGGGGAGGACAGTACTGCCAAGGTATTGCTAGCTGGGAGAAATCCAAGTTTCTTTTTGAAAAAAAGGAAGAGGGGAGAAGCTCCTTGTTGCTTCTGGGTGGCATGGGCGTTCTAGTTTGTGCCATAGCCTTTAATGAGCACAGAATGCATGGCCTCATTACCACTGAGCAGTGATAAAGTCTGATCTCTCCACTGGAACATTCTCTGACACTACTCAAGCAGGAGTAGAAGACGTGCCTCGTCTCTGCCAGGGGAGAATGAAAGTCCAGGCTTCCCACATGGTCTTCACTATCATTGCCAGGTTGGGGAAGCGGGGTAGGAATTTTTCTAATGAGGAGTAAAAGTCCTGGTTTCCTCAGAAGGTAATGGGGAACCTCTTTACAGTCCAGTGAGGTCACAATGTTGGCTCCTCAATCAGCTATTGCTAGCATATATGGGGCCACATTTTTTTTCTGTGGTTTTTAGCTGGAATAGAGTAGTTATTGTCTAGAACATTTCTGTCTTGCTAGGCTGCCCCTTTCCTAGTCCTTTGGCCAGAGTGAGCAGACTTTTGTTGGCCTTTTATGTCTGGGCCTATTGACTTTTCCTGGTTACCAAGTCTGGAATGTATGTGGCAAAAAGAAAAGCTAAGGAAATCACCACCATGTTGTTTCTTAGGTCTGATGTCCATAGTCAATGTGCCTTCATTCTCATCACCTTTCAGAATATCATGTTTGTTTTTATATACAATATCTATTGTTTTTACTTAGAGGGAAGAATAGGGAAAATACATCTACTTCATCTTCCCGAAAGCAGATCTTTTTGCCCATGGGTTAAGTCAGTTCTCTGTTTTCTTATTGAAGCTTAAATGTTCTTTTAGTATTCTGGATTTAAATACTATAGTTGACATATGCCTTGCAAATATTCTCCAGACTGTGGCTTGTCTTTTCAATATCTTTTGAAGAGCAGAAGTTTTACTTTTTGTGTGTGTGTGTTGGAGTCTCACTCCGTTGCCCAGGCTGGAGTGCAGTGGCATGCTCACTACCACCCCGGCATCAAACTACAGGTGTGCACTACCATGCCCAGCTAATTTTTATTTTATTTTATTGTAGAGATGAGGTCTTGCCAAGTTGCCCAAGCTGTTCTCAAACCTATGGGTTCAAGCAATCCTCTCACCTCAGCGCCCCCAAGTGCTAGGATTACAGGCTTGAGCCACCGCAGTTGGCCAGAAGTTTTACATTTTGATGAACACAATTTATCAATTTTTTCTTTGATGGATGTCCTTTTGGTATCATATCTGATGAATTATCACCTAATCCCAAATCACAAATATTTTCCCCTATTTTACTTCTAGATGTTTTATGACTTTTAGGTTTTATATTTAGGCCTATGATTCATTTTAAGTTAAAGTTTGCATAAAGTATGAAATATAAATCAAAGTTTCTTTTTCTGAATATGGACATACAATCATTCCAGCATCATTTGTTGGAAAGATTTTTCTTTTACCCATTTTATTGCCACCGAATCTTAATAAAAATCAGTTGTCTATATATATGTGGGTCTATTTTAGACTCTATTCTTTTTCACTGATTTATCTATCTTCATTCCAATACCACAATACCATGATTACTATAGCTTTAAAATAATTCTTCAAATCAAGTATAGTCAGACTTTTCTTTGTCAATGTTCTCTTAGCTATACTAAGTCCTTTTGATTGCCATATGAATTTTAGAATCAGCTTGTCAATTCCTACAAAAAAGTCTGTTTGAATATTGACTGGGATTGCGCTGACTCTATAGATCCATTTGGGGACATTTTAATAATATTTAGTCTTCCAACCCATGGGAAAAGTACATCTCCTCATTTACTTAGGTATTCTTTAATTTATCTGAGCAATATTTTGTAGTTTTTATTGTAAAGTTTGTGCACATGTATATTAGTTGGCTTGAGATGCCACAACAAAATACCACAATCTATATGGTTTAAACAACAAGAATTTATTTCTCACAGTTCTGGAGGCTGGGAAATCCAAGATCAAGGTGCTGGCTGATTCAGCTCCCTGGTGAGAGGGCTTTTGCAGATGGTTGACTTTTCACCATGTCCTCACATGGTAAAGAGAAAGGAAGAGCTTTTCTTATCAGGGCACCAATCCTATCATGAGGGCTCCATCCTCATGATCTCATCTCAACCAAATTACTTCCCAAAATCCCATCTCCAAATACCATCACATTGGTGGCTAGGGCTTCAACATATAATTCTGGGAGTCACAAATCAGCCCACAGTGACGTATTTGTCAGATTTATCCCTAAGTACTATCAAATGTTTTGATGTTATAAATAATTGTTTATTTTCAATTTCCAATGGTTCATTGCTAGAAGATAAAAATTCAGTTAATTTTTATATGTTGATATTTCATCCTGCAATGTTTCTAAACTCACACTAGTTCTAACTGCTTTTTGTAGATTACATAGATGATCATGTCATCTACAAGAGTTTTAATTCTTTTTTTTATTTTTCAAGCTAGATGCTTTTTATTTCTCTTTCTTGACTTATTGCATCAAAGAGAACCTCTACAATGATTAATAGAAGGAATGAGACTGGACATCCATACCTTATTCCTGACCTTAAAGGTGAAGCATTCAGACTTTTACTATCAAGTATATGATGTTGTCTGTAGATTTTTCACAGAGGCCTTTTATCGGGTTAAGAAAGTTCCCTTCCAACTCCTAGTTTTGAGAGATTTTTAAAATGAGAAATGGATGTTGGATTCTGCCAAATGCTGTTTCCTGCTTCTGTTCAATGATCATATTTTTTTTCTTTTTTAGCTTGTAAACATTATTTATTTTCTAATGTTAAACCAACCATTCACTCCTGGGATACAGCCCATTTGGTCAAGATGTATTATTCTTTAAAAAATATTACTAGATTCGATCTGTTAAAATTTTGCTAAAATTTTTGACTTGTATTCATGAGAGATATTGCTGTGTGGTTTTCTTTCCTTTTAATGTCTTTGTAAAATATTCTTTTGTGTCAGGGCAATGTTAGTCTCATAGAATGAGTTAGTAAGGATTTTCTCCTTTTAAATTTTCTGGAAAAATTTCTCTAGAATTTATATTCTTTAAATGTTTGGTAGAATTCACCAGTAAAGCCATCTGGGCCAGAAGTTTTCTTTCTGGGAAGGTTTTTAACTATCAATGCAAGTTCTGTAATAGATATAAGGCTATTCAAATTATCTATTTCTTCTTGAATGAAGTTTGATAGTTTGTATCTTTCAAGAATTTGTCCATTTCATCTAAGTTATTAAATGTTTTCGGATAAAACTGTTCATAAAATATTCTTAGTTACAGAGTCTATAATGATGACATTTTTCTCATTCCTGATAATTTTAATTTTTGTCTTTTTTCCTAATCAATCTGACAAGGTTTATCAATTTAATTGATCTTCTCAGAGAACCAACCAAATGATATTCTCTATCATTTTTCTTTTTTCTATTTCAATGGTTTCTGTTCTGTTCTTTCTTGTTTTCTTTCTTCTGCTTACACTGGATGTAATTTACTCTTCTTTTTCTAGCTTCTTAAGTAGAAGCTGAGGTCACTGATTTTAAACCCATTTTCTTTTCTAATGTAGGAATCCAGAGCTAATAACTAACTATAAATACCATTTAAATGGCATCCCACAAATCTTGATGTGTGTGTTTTCATCTTCATCTGTTATATAATATTTCCTAATTTCCTTTTGGATTTTTCCTCCTTAGTCCATGGGTTACCTGGAAGTGTGTTATTGACATAGATATGTTAGAATTTTTCAATAGCTTTCTGTTACTGATTTCTATTTAATTCTATTGTAGGTAGGGAACATGGTGTTTTAATTGAACCCCTTTAAATTTACTGAGATTTGTTTTATGGTTCAAAATGCAGTCTATTTTGGTAAATATTCTTTTTTTTTTTTTTTTTTTGAGTCAAAGTCTCACTCTGTCACCCAGGCTGGAGTGCAGTGGCATGCTCACGGCCACCCCGGCTTCAACCTGCTGGGATCAGGTGATCCTTCTATCCAAGCCTTCCAAGTAGCTGGAACTACAAGCACATGCCACCATGCCCAGCTAATTTTTTATTTACTGTAGAGACAAGGTCTCACCAAGTTGCCCAGGTGGTCTCAAACCCCTGGACTCAGGCAATCTTTTTGCCTCAGTCTCCCAAAGTGCTGGGATTACAGGTTTGAGCCACTGCACCCAACCTTGGTAAATATTCTATGTGCACTTTCAAAGAATGTATATCCTGCAGTTGTTCTAGAAATGTCTATTAGGTCAAATTGTTTGATAATGACCCTTTATATATAAACTTTAATTTGAATTACTCAAAAACCTGAAAATGTAAATTTTAAGTTCTAGGCAATATTGAAGGCCAAAACATCCAAAATTCCAAAAGATCTCTTAAAATATCTCACTTAATGGAATTTAGTGAATTACTTAATAATTTTACACATTTAATATTATTTAATAATATTTAATATTCATCAAAATAAACCAATTATTTGAATAAATTAATAATATAATCGACATAATATATATGATATAAGATTAATATAATTAATAAACAAATTATTAAAATATTTTAAAAAATTAAAGACATTTAATAAAACATTTAATAATTATTTAATAAGTAAATTATTATTTAATAAATGATATTCCACTTAATTAGGCTAATAAAATAACTGGAGGAAGCCAGAGGAAAAAAATTGATTTCATGTCAAAATATTATTGATCTCTTGACCCAATTTAGGGACTCATAATGTGTTAAAGCCGAATGAGACCTCAGAGACAAGAACCAACATCTTATTTTATGGTGACTCTGAAAGACTCCGAGATACGTTCAGGGTAACACCCTGAATCTATGACAACCAGGCTTTAATCTGTATTACTGTTTACCTGCTCTACTGTGCAAAAGATGTGAGCATCATCCTGTTGAAAACGTCTGACTCTGGTCAAGCCGCTTAAAGTCCCCGACAGTTCATTTCTATGTAGAACTCCAAAATCAGCAAATCTAATAGGCATTTCTCTCCAAGACCGTGGACGATGGGCAAACATCAGACTAGAAAACGTGCAAATACACACAGCTTTTATATAGCACAGAAAAAATTAAATAATTATCTAAATATTAAGAAATTACAATTAAGCCTCAGAATCTGTAAACTCCTTATTCTTGTTCTGAAATCACCAGGTTAAAAAATTTTCCTTCTATGAATTATAGTACATTGCGTTTACATCACTGCAGCGCTTTGAGAAAGAACACTGTCTACTCTCTTCCCAGAAATGCTGTTCCTTGTCCTCATTTACCCAGTTAGGACTCACTGTTTATAATTCATTTCAAAGGCTACTTCTTAAGTGAACCCCTACTGAACATCTCCCCAGATAGGGCTAGTCACTCTCTCCTCAGGCTCCAAGAATAAATCGAACACACCCCCACTGCAGCACTGGTCTTCCTGTTTCATGACCGATTGTGTACATATCTGTTCTTGCCCACTCTGCTCCTGAGCTCCCTGAGGGAATGGAGTATGTCTAATCTTGATGCATTTCCAGCATCAAGCACAGGAAGTGTTCAACCAATGTTCCCTGTTGAATAAAAGATGTATCTTCTGCAGAAAGCACTCCTGACTACTACATCCTATGCCCCCTATGCCACTGTGGTCCTGCTTCCTTCTGAAGCATGAAAAGACAAAATGACATTCTCTACTTTCATTTAGCCTTACTTATCATTATAGTCAAAATCCCTGGCTACAGCTTTAAATGATGTCTAGTGAGAAAATGAGTTAAAACTGTTAACACAAGTGTTTTTGAGAATGCAAAGCACTAGCTTAGCCTCTACATTCTGTTTAGAAAAAGAGGTTACAAGCTGGGCTCGGTGGCGCAGCCTGTAATCCCGCGCTTTGGGAGGCTGAGGTGAGTGGATTGCCTAAGCCCGCGGGTTTGAGACCCGCCTGGGCAACTTGGCAAGACCTCATCTCCACAGTAAATCAAAAATTAGCTGGGCGTGGTAGCGCGCACCTGTAGTTCCAGCTACTTGGAAGGCTGAGGCGCAAGGATCGCCGGAGCCCAGCAGGTCGAGGCTGCGGTGGCCGGGAGCAGCCACTGCACTCCAGTCTGGGTGACAGAGTGAGACTCCAACTCAAAAAAAAAAAAAAAGAAAAAAAAAGAAAAAGAGATTACCGCATGTTTACAAACCAGTTTTTATAAAACTAGAGTTACATACATTTTGTGCATGCTATCGTCATAAAGTTGACATCTTTGTTATTATTATTGTTGTTTTTGAGTTGAAGTCTCACTCCGTCACCCAGGCTGGAGTGTAGTGGCACGCTCACAGCCACCCCAGCATTGACCTGCTGGGCTCCAGCAATCCTTCTGCCTCCGTTTTTCAAGTAGCCAGAACTACAGGTGCACACTACCATGCCCGGTTAGTTTTTTAATTTATTGTAGAGATGAGGTCTCACCGTGTTGCCCAGGCTGGTCTCGAATCCGCGTGCTCAGGCTATCCTCTTACTTCGGCCTCCCAAAATGCTAGGATTACAGGCTTTAGCCACTGCACCCACCTCTTTTAGTCTTCACCTAAAAGGGCAGAAAGACTGGGCATGGTGAATCATGCCTATAATCTCAGCACTTAGGAAAGCTGAAGATTGCTTGAGCCCAGGAGTTCAAGACCAGCCTAGGCAACATAGTGAGACAACATCTCTACAAAAATTTAAAAAGTAGCCAGGCATAGTGGCATTTACCTGTAGCCCCAGTTACTTGGGAGGATGAGGCAGAAAGATCACCTGAGCCCAGGATGTCAAGGCTGCGGTGAGTCATGATTGTGCTACTGCATTCCAGCCTGGGTGGCAGAGTGAGACTTCACCTCAACAAAACAAAATAAACAAAACAAAAAACAGAAAGAAGAAATAACTTTTTCAATGTTCAGAGATTTGTTTTAACAATTTACCTTCTAAGGTAAATTTACTTGAAACTATGTATGTTGAAAACAAAAATCTGTAATTGTGGAGAACTGTGTCTATTCACTTCTGGTTGTAAAATGTGCTAGTCTTACTTGCATAACAACTTTATGACAATTACAATCTTTCATAGAATCTAAGACAACACTAATTATAAAATGTACCTTTATGTACCACTGAGAAAGAAAATAACTTATTAAATCATGACATATCACTAAGATGTCACCAAATATAAGATTCATCCCAATTTCAGAAATGTTGAAATGTGAGGGAACAAAGGTATCTTAGAATTAGTGAAATCTAATAACCTATTGATTATGACCTCACTTGTCTTGTTATTCATCCAAACAGTATGTAAGAACTAAATGTCCTGCAAACATGAATATCTGAAGTGCATTACTAGTAGGAAGACAAATATGAAAACAACCTATAAACTTGATACATAATATTATCCTCTAAGAAGCAAAAAATCTAAATGGTTTCCAGCTAACATTCCATCCCTGCCAAAGACTAAACATATATATATATATTTTTTGAGTCAGGTTCTTACTCTGTCAGCCACACAGAGTGCAGTGACACACTCATGGCTCACTAAAACCTCAAATTCCTGGGCTCAAGCAATCATCCTGCCTCAGCATCCTGAGTAGCTGGGTCTATAGGCACATGCCATCATGCCCATTTAACTTTTTTTTTTGATAGAGATAAGGTCTCACTATGTTGCCTAGGCTGATCTTGAACTCCTAGGCTCAAGTAATCTTCCCACCTCATCATCCCAAAGTGTTGGGATTATAAGCATGAGCCACCGTACCCCCATTTTAAAATTTTTCCTTTTTTTTTCTTTAGAGATGAGGTCTCACCAAGTTGCCCAGGCTGGTCTCAAACCCACAGGCTCAGGCAATCCTCTCACCTTGGCCCCTCAAAGTGCTGGGATTATAGGTACGAGTCACCATGCCCGGCCTTCGCTCATATTTTCAAAAGTAAATCTATTCTTCAGAATGAAACAACTTGGTAAAGATAATTAATAATCACCACACTTGGAATTAAAATGATCATTTAATTCCAAAACACAAAATAATTCATTTAAAAAATAATAATTAGAAGCTAGTCATCATGTGAAACATGCTCTGTGTTCTTAGGGAAAGATTTGCTTCACTTTTCCTACTCACCAGTGCCCTGGACAATTCATAGGTTTGAGGGCAAAAGTGTCCTTTTCAATCTCAAAGGTAAACATATTCTCGTTGTAATGCTGCCAGTGGCCTGAGGCTTCCCAGAGTTTACTGTTGTATACATTGGGAGACAGCACTTCTGTGAAGTCACGTTTGTGATATTCCTCCTTTAAGATACATGCATTTAATGTTAATATCTGTGAGGAAAGATTAAAACTCCAACAAAGCAAATATCTTTAAACTTGGGATCATGTCTTATATTAATTCACAATTAACGTACCCTCAGCTTTTGGTGTGGTGGCTTCTGGATCATAAAAGTTTAAGATTTATATATGCTTAGTATATTTGTAACAAGTATCTTTATTTTACAGTGTACAATAGTATATAGCATGTAATGTTTCAATTACTTGACAATTAGTAATTGAAATACAATATACACAGAAACGTGGTATAAATATAAACTCCAAAGTCCTTCTACATTCTAAATAAACAGCAGGGTTTTTTTCTACTAATTAAGAAGTAGAATACTTTTATAATTTAATAAGCCTGAATGCCATGCTGCATGTTACAGTTTTGATCTATTTAGTTTTAAATAGAAATACAGTTGAGAATTTGTAACAATTTAAGTAGTTTATCTTTTTGAGTTGGAGTCTCACTCCATTGCCCGGCTGGAGTGCAGCGATCCTTCTGCCTCAGTCTTCCAAGTAGCTGGAACTACAGGCGCATGCTACCACGTCCAGCTATTTTTTTTTTTAATTGTAGAGACGAGGTCTCGCCAAGTTGCCTGGGCTGGTCTTGAACCCGTGGGTTCAGGTAATCCACTTGTCTTGGCTTCCCAAAGTGCCGGGATTACAGGCTGAGCCACCAAGCCCGGCCAAGAGTTTTTTTAAGCAAAGTTTAAATATTATTTAAACTTCTTTTTTTCTTTGATACCAGTTTGGTGATCTTTGTTGGGTAAATATTCTTGTGCACTTTTAAATAACGTATTCTTGGTAAATATTCTATGTGCATTTTCCAAGATCAGACAAGATTGGGTGTATTCAAGGTAGTCTGACAGTCTATGGGCATTTTCAAAAACTGTACATTCTACTGCTATTCTATAAATGTAAATTAGGTCACATTGTTTGATAGTGTTTGACAGTGATCCTTTGTATGACATGTGAATTAACACAAAAAACTGAAAAACTTAGAATCCTGAGAATCCTTAGATTCTCAACATTTGCAAATCACTTAATAAGTATCGGGCATCAATCTAGATCACCATACTTTAAGCAAGTTTTTTAAAAAACATTTCTCAGCTGGGCTCGGTGACTCAGCCTGTAATCCCAGCACTTGGGAGGCCAAGGCAAGTGCGCTGCCTGAGCCCGCAGGTTTGAGATCAGCCCAGGCTCCTTGATGAGATTTCATCTCTACGATACATCAAAAATTAGCCAGGCATGGCAGCATGTGCCTGTAGTTCTGGCTACTTGGAAGGCTGAGGTGGAAGAATTGCCAGAGTCCAGAAGGTTGACGCTGGGATGGCTGTGAGTGTGCCATTACACTCTAGCCTGGGCGACAGAGTGAGACTCCAACTCAAAACAACAACAACAACAACAAACACATTCCTTACAGTTAAAAAAAAATAGAACATTTAAAAATTACCAACAATAGTCTAATATCACTGAAAGGGACATTACTGTCCTCTTCAGCAGGGCATCTTTTCACTCCATTAGTGGATAGTTTGGGTCTCAGTCATTCAGTAAGCTGCTTTGCCCACCCTTTGTTTTTACTAACTTAGAAAACTTCAGTGAGGGAATATGTCATTAGGAATGGCAGTCATTATTTGATAGCTATGTCAGATGGTTTTATATATTAAGATTAAACAAGGTCTCAAAAATCAAGAGTTGTGTTTGCTTTTAATAATCCATCCTGAATATAATCACATTAGAAATTTATGTTTTGTCAAGGTGTTTAGGAATTATTTTAAATTACCCTTGCAATGGACTGCTTCTGTACCCCCCACCCCAATTCATATGCTGTCTTAAACCCAAAGTGACAGTAGTAGGTGGGGTCTTTGGCAGGTGGTTAGGTCATAAGGGTGGAATACTCATGAACAGGATTAGTGTCCTCCTAAAATGAATCCCAGAGAGCTCCATGGGTCTCTTTCTGGTATATGAGGTTACAACAAGGAGTCAGCAGTCTACAATCTGAAAAAGGCCCTTACCAGAACCTAACCAAGCTAGGACCCTGATCTGAGACTTCCAGCTTCTAGACTCATGAGAAATAAAATGTTGTTTGTGAGCCACCAGTCCACAGTACTTACTTATAGCAGCCTAAACTGACTATGACAATTCCCTATAGATGAAGTGTTAGTAACTACTATATTTATATACAAAATATATAGGATATGTATGCTACCTTATCTCTCTATAATGTAATATATATGGTTTTGTTACCAACTGATGACAAATCTAGGTGAAGGAAACACGGATGTTCACTGGACTACAACTTTTCTATAAGCTTGAGTCTTCCAAAAGTAAAGTTGGGGGAAAACGTGTATTTGATGCCAAACCATCAATTTTTTTCTCTGAAGAGTAAAGAAAATCAAGTGCTGGGAAAGAGTAAACTCTCAACGAGCAGTTTACAGCATGGTCTGGTCTCCTGAAGAAATACAAATAACTTATTCTGACTACTAAAAAATCATTTCATTCCTGAAGTGATAGTTTAAGATTACTGAAGGTACTGAATCTCTATCTGTGCTTAGAGATCTGGCCAATTGAAAACACCAAAACAGCTTGTAAGTGTCAATGTTGTAAAGAAATTGTTTAAGTAACTTAAACAATTGTAAAAAATAAAACAATTCCACATCAACAACTCCTTCCAAAAACCCCATTAAAATAAAGCAAAGAATATGTATATATGTGCATATATGTATCATAAACGCACGTGCGCGCGCGCGCGCACACACACACACACACACACCACACTTTCTTTTTTTTTTTTTTTTTTTTGAGTTGGAGTTTCACTCTGTTGCCCAGACTGGAGTGCAGTGGCCGCTCCTGGCCACTGCAGCCTCAACGTGCTGGGCTCCGGTGATCCTTCCATCTCAGCCTTCCGAGTAGCCAGAATTACAGGCGCGCATTACCACGCCTGGCTAATTTTTTATTTATTGTAGAGATGAGGTTTCAGCAAGTTGCCCAGGCGGGTCTCGAACCCGCGGGCTCAGACAATCCACTCACCTCAGCCTCCCAAAGTGCTGGGATTACAGACTGAGCCACCGAGCCCGGCTACATCACACTTTCTTTACTCACTCATCCATCAGTGGACACTGTGGTTGTTTCAATATCTTGACTATTCTGAACATGGAAGTGCAGACATCTTCACAAGGTAGTGACTTCATCTCCTTTGGAAGTATACTCAGAAAAGGGATTGCTGGGTCATATGTCAGTTCTAGTATTCTTTTCTCTAGGAACCTCCATACTGTTTTTCATAATGGCTGTACCAATCTATGTTCCCACCAACAGTATGCTAGGGCTCCCTTTTCTCTGTACCCTTGCCAACATTTATTCTTTCTTATCTTTTTGAAAATAGCCTGTCATGGTCAATTTTATTTGCCAACTTGACTTTGCCAAGGGGTGCCCAGACACATCATTTCTGACCAAGTCTGTGAGAGTGTTTCTGGGTGAGATCAGCAAATTGGTGGACTCAGAAAGTAGATCACCCTTCCCATTGTGATAGGCATCATCTAATCTGTTGAGGGACCAAATAGAACAAAAAGGTGGAGGAGGGAGACACTTGCTCTCCATGCTTCCTGCAGCCTGTTTGAACTGGGACATCAGTCTTATCCTGCCCTCGGACTTCGATTCACATCATCAGTTCCCCTGGTTCTCAGGCCTTTGGACTCAGACTAAAATTCCACCACCAGATTTCCTGGGCCTCAGGTTTGCAGGTGACAGGTCATGGTTTTTCTCACCTCCATAATCACATAGGCCAAGTCTTCATAACACATCTCTTCCTTTCTCTTTTAAAAGTACTCAAATTCACAGAGACAGAAAGTAGAATGGTGGTTATGAAAGGCTGCAAAGGTGAAAACGGGGAATTCTTGTTTCATGGGTGCAGAGATTAAGCTTGAAATGATGATGAAGTCCTGGAGTTTCAGTTTTGAAAGATGAAAAAAGTTGTGGAGATGGATGGTAATGGTTGCACAAAAATATGAAAAGTACTTAGTGAGAATGAATTGTACATTTAAAATGGTCCATTTTATGCATATTTTACCACAAAATGGTTTTATTGAGGTATAATTTATGTAAAATAAAATTCACCAACTTTTTTTTAAGTTGGGGTCTTACTCTATCACCCAGGCTGGAATGCAGTAGCATGATCATGGCTTGCCACAGCCTCAACCTCCTGACTTAAGTGATCTTCCTGCCTCAGCCTCCTGAGTAGGTGGGACTACAGATGCATGCCACTACATCTAGCTAATTTTTTTTTATTTTTTGTAGAGACAAGGTCTTGCCGTGTTGCCTAGGTTGGCCCCAAACTCCGGGGTTCAAGTGATCCTCCTGCCTCAGTCTCCCAAAGCACTGGGATTACAGGTGTGAGCCACCACGCCTGCCCCAAATTTACCAATTTTAAGTGTACAATTCAATAACTTTTGACAGATATATACAGTCATGCAACTTCTATCACATGACATAGAACATTTCTACACTCCAAGGAGTCCCCTTCTGAAACTATGGAGGATCCTTTCCCAACCCTTGGACTCTTGATCATTCTTCTGTCATTATAGTCTTGCCATTTCTAAAATGTCATATAGTGGAATCATGCCATATGAATTCTCTGATTGCCTTCTTTGGCTCAGCATAATACATTTGAAATTAATCCTTGTTGTGAGTCTCAGTACTTCATTCCTTTTAGATGCTGGGTAGTATTCCATAGTATGGATATACCACATTACACTTATCCTTTCACAAGTTGAAATTTAGGTTGGTGCTATTATAAATAAAACTCCCGTAAATATATCCAAATATAAGTCTCTATGTGGATATGGGCAAATTTTTTCTCTCTTGGGATAATAACTAGAAGTGGAATTGATGGGTCACATGTTAAGTGCATATTTAACTTTATAAGAAACTGCCATACTGCAAAGTATCTATACCATTTTATATTCCCACCAGCAATAAGAGTTCAACTGCTCCACATTCTTGCCAATCCCTGCTCTTTTTAGTTTTTTGTTCTTTTTTTCTTTTAAATATGTAGGGTATAATCAGGGTTAGGTATACAGATGTTCATTATGCAGGTACCCTTGTTGATGAGGTGTGCCCAGCCCCACCCCCAGCAGATTACCACTACTGCCGATTCTTTTCTTACAGTATTACAATAGTTATTCAAGGTCCCTGATCTTTTTATTTTTTTTAAGATGAGAAGGGAACATTCTAGTGAATGTGTAATTGTACCTCACTGTGGCTTTAATTTTCATTTCCTTAATGACCAATGATGTTGAACACCTTTTATGTGCTCTTCTGCTATTTACATGAAAGAAACAAAGATCTAAGGATAAATTTGATGAGAGATGATTAAAACCTCTAAAATAGAAACTACAAAAATTTCCATGTTCATAGATTGGAAAACAATATTGTTTTGGTGTTAATTATCTTCAAGATAATCTCTACACTAAATGCAGTCCCAATGAAAATCCCAGGAGCTTTTTTTTTTTTAAACAGACATTAACAAGCTTACTGTAAAACTTATTTGGAAATACAGAGAATCTAAAATAGCCTAAATAATCCTGAAGAAGAATAATAAATTTAAACCACTGATATAAAGACTTAAAATATAGTAGTCAAAAAAGACAGCCTGGTATTGATGCAAGGACAGACAAAAGGACCAAAGAACAAAATAAATATCCAGAATACTCATATGTAATATAATATAAGCATAAAATAATCATGATGCCTGGCACAATGCTCATGCCTGTAATTTCAATGTTTTGGGAAGCTGAGGTGGAATATCACTTGAGACCAAGATTTTGAGACAAGGCTGACCTACATAGTGGGACCCTGTCTCTACAAAAAAATTTAAAAACTAGCTGGGCATTGTGGTGCACACCTCTAGTCTTAGCTATTCAGGAGGCTGAGGCAGGAGGATTGCTTGAGTCTAGGAGTTTGTGGTTGCAGTGAGCTATGCTCACACCACTGCACTCCAATCTGGGTACAGATAGCAAGACCCTGTCTCAAAAAGACAAAATCAGATGTATGATTATTTGGTTTAGGACGAAGATTCTGCTGTAATAAATGGTATGGGAGCTATTGGATAACCCTGTGAATAAAAATGAACCTTGACACCCCACCTTCCATAGAATCTAAAAATAAGTTCAAGGTAGATCATAGTCTTAAGTATGAAAGCAAACACAATCAACCTTCTAGAACAGAACAGTTTCATGACTCTGAAGTAGACAAAGACTTCTTAAGTGGACATGAAAAGCACTAACTAAAAAAGAAAAAGTAACAAATTGGACTTTGGTAAACATAAGACCTATGGGTCAAGAGACATCATTAAGAAAGTGAATCAATAAGCCAAAGAATGAAAGAATAAACTCACAAACACATCACTCGTATTCAGAATATAGAAAGAGCTCCTACAAATCAATAAAAAGACAGCCTGATTTTTTAAATGGCCAAAATACTCAAGAAGTAATTTCATAAAAGAGGCTGCCCAAATGACCAATAAGTGTATTAAATGGTCCTCGATATCATTATTCATCAAGAAAACAAAATAAAACCAAAAAGCAAGAAAAAGAGACTGGCAATACCAAGATGAGGATGCAGAGCAACTGGAATGCTCATGCATTTCTAAAAGGAAGATTAAATAGTTCAACCACATAAAATATGTCCAGCATTTTCTCAAGAGTTAATTATACACTATCCTATGACCATGCAACCCCACTTCTAGGTACATACCCAAGAAAAGTGAACATTTATGTGCAAAATACATCTACCAGAATGCTCATAGCAGCTTCATGTAGAAGAGATTCAAACTGAAAACAACCTAAATGTGCCCTACAGGAGAATGAATAAACAGGTCATGCTATATTCACACAATGGAATACCTCAAAATGATACAAACAATCATAACAATCACAACTTGGATGGATCTCAGGTGTTAAGTTGAACAACTACAAAAATGCCAGAAATACCACAGCAAATACTGTATGACTCTATTTATATGAAGTTTAAGTCCAGGCAAAATTAATCTATGGTACAGAAAGCAACAAAGGAATTATTTCAGGAGGGAAGAGGGGAGGGAAGTATTGACTGAGAAATGACCCAAGAGGAGCATACAGGGGTTGAAAGTCTTCTATGTCTTAGTCTGGAAGGCAGTTATCTAGATATACACATGTGAAAATTTATCAATCTGTGTACTTCAGATTTGTATATTTTAATGAATAATTTACACTTTAATCAACAACTCTGTCATGACCCTCCACCTAAATGCAGTCATATGATAAATGCAATGCAAGAACCACCCAGATGAGTTAACACTTGGAACCACGAAAGATAATGATGAAATGGCAGTTTCAAGCTATTAAGTTCCAGGACACTTTGTTATGCTGCAATAGACAACCAGAACAGAATGTGGCATTGGATATGGGTACTGCTATAACAATAATCTGAAACATTTAGCTTTGGCCTTGGGACGAAGTGGTGGGCAAAGGCTAGAAAGGCCTCAAAGAGACTGTCTGCAAGGATTCCAAGAAAAATGAAGAAAATGTCACCGGAGCCCAAAGAAAAGGAATCCCTTATTATTATGTGATGCCAGAAATAGACAGTAACACTGTCTCCAGAGGTAACATGGAAAATAGAAAGGACACCCAAAGAACACCTGGATTTAGGTGGGGAGATGTTGAGGCAAAATGTAGGAAGGGACAACTGACTTCTGGCTGTCGATGATAAAACACAAGAAGAGAGAAGATAAAATACAAAACGAGGACTAAACCCATCTTTTCTCTTACCCAGATTCCTAACGAAGAGGCTTGGGGAGTCACTGCCAGACAAGGACTCACCAAAATAGTTTTTATCACCCTATTACCCTAGATCCTAAAGTCTGCTCTCCAACCTGACTCTGGCATAACATAATCTAACAATATAACATGACATGACATGACATGACATAACATAACATTAGAAGGGTTATGGCCCTGAAAAGTCATCTTCTGTGGATCCCAGACTCCAGGAACCTTGTAAGACATTTATCTATCCTCCCTGAAGTCTGTCACAGACAGGACTTCATCAACATATCAACAAACCTGGAGTCTTTCTGCCCTTAGTCTCAGTAAAACACCTTATCTCCTGATGAGAACTACATACCACCAGTGAAAAAAAAATTGTTGAATCCACCTGATACAGAGACCCCTTATTGCCACAGCCTCTAGAGAAGAGCATCGTGAGGGATTGAGTAGGCCCGCATCTGCCCAACATTCCTGGGAGCTAACAAAAAGTGTGCTTCCCCTTACCTCCTATGCACTCCCAGTAAGTAACTTCAAAGTATCCTTAACTTTCCCCTGCAGACTGTACCCAATTAGCTGAGAGATGTAAACCCCCACTTCCTCCATTTCCTTGGTAGTCACAGGTTTGAATAATATAGTACCAAGGTAAGTCTTGTGATTTGTATAACTTTTGTATCAACATAATCATAAGATTTGTGACTTGTATAACTTTTGCACATAACAACAGGTAGTAATGTATAATGTCTTAGGCCTTGTTAATTCCCTTCACTCTATAGCAAGCTTGATTAACACCTCTGCCTGATGTTACTGATAAAAGTTATGAGATACGTCTGGTAACTGGTGTCAGGAAATGTGGACCATAAATGTCATTACTGACAAAATGTGGCTATGATTTAAGTTCTATACAGTGCTCTGCTAGTCACATAGACAATGTATAGGTATCAACTACCCCAAACTTATAAAAGCAGACTATAAAACTTGAAGGGTGAGCAGAACCATTTCAAGAGGCCAAAAACCTGGCTCTGCTCCCTGGATTCAACTTCAGAAATAAACCTCTTTCTACCAGTTTCCTGCCCCTTGATTGAATGGTACTGATGGACAGCAGTGGAGTATTACTCGGACTGTAACATACCTATGACCTGCAAGCCCCCGCTTGAAATGTCCCTCCTTCCTGGGCCAAACCAAGGGAAATCTCACATGTATTGATTTACATTTTTTGTAACTTTTGCTACCCTAAAACTGCAAATAACCACACTGTCATTTGGCCACACTGGACACACTTTCTCAGAACCTCCTGAGGAAGGATTTTCTGGGCTTAAGTTCTCAAGTTTGGCTCAAGAATAAACTATCTTAAAATATTTTACAGAGTTTGGAATCTTTTTGTCAACAAAACAGATGAGACTAATTAAGTTTCTGAGCCAATTTTAAGGAAATATAAGATCACTAGAACCTGTTGAGTTTGAAAATAAAACTTTCTCATCCTTAGACTCTCCCAGCAAAAGACACACAAGATAAGAATGACTTCAGAAAATGATCAACACACTAAAAGTATAATCGTATTATGGTTCCTCATGCTATGTATCAAAATGTTTTAAATAAAAAGTATTGAACATATAAAAATGACTTCAAGACAGATAAAATTCAGACTACAACAAATAAAGCATGACCTTAGGGTAAAGATATGTGTGTATATATATATATTTTTGAGTTAGAGTTTCACTGTATCACCCAGACTGGAGTGCAGTGGTACTCTCACGACCACCCCAGCGTCGAATGGCTGGGTTCTGATGATCCTTCTGTCTCAGCCTTCCAAGTAGCCGGAACTACAGGCACATGCTACCATGCCTGGCTAATCTGCTCGAACTCATGGGCTCAGGCAATCCACTCTCCTCAGCCTGAAAAAGTGCTGGAATTACAGGTTGAGCCACCAAGCCCAGCCTAGGTAAAATTCTTAAGGGTGTGGCTGCAAGACGCTTTGCAAAGACCTCAGAATAACCTACTGTGCACCTAGTAAGGCTTGTAAAAGTCTTAAGAGTTTGCTTAGTAGATCCTCTCAGTTAAACACTAACACTTTTAAGATTCTTAAGTGTATTATCTCACAACAGCCTCACAGGTAGCCCTAGGTAGAGAAGGAGCTGTCTCAGAAAGAGATGTAGATGTGGCTTTTATCTAACAGTGCTGATCATAAATTTATACAAAAGATCTCACAACATTTTTAAAGGAATTGCACTAGCTTAGATTGAAAAACAACACAAAAGGAAATGAGGTCTTTTAGACTCCCAGCCTTCTACAGGAAGAAATCGTGTTGAGAACACTGAGAAAGGTATTCAGAGGTACACGATTCTTATGGAAAAGAAGGGATGGCTCAGAGGGCAGAATCACAGCCTGGCGGATCAAAACTGAGTCTCACTCAAAGTGCACTTTTTGATCCTGAAGCAGTGACAACTGGTAGATATAAGAATTTCTACAGATGGTATCTACTATGTGCCTCCTACTCTCCCCGCCCCTTTTGAAGTAGGACTATCTACTGCGTCCTTTTCCTCTGTTATCATTTTATTATTTTTTTTTATTTTATTTTTTTTTGAGTTGGAGTCTCACCCTGTTGCCCAGACTGGAGTGCAGTGGCCGCTCCTGGCCACCGCAGCCTTGACCTGCCGGGCTCCAGCAATCCTTCCGCCTCAGCCTTCCAAGTAGCTGGAACTACAGGCACGCGCTACCACGCCCGGCTAATTTTTTGATTTATTGTAGAGATGAGGTCTCACCAAATTGCCCAGGTGGGTCTTGAACCCGCGGGTTCAGGCAATCCACTCACCTCAGCCTCCCAAGGCACGGGATTACAGACTGAGCCACGGAGCCCGGCTCTCTGTCATCATTTTAAAATGTGGGGGATGGGAAGGTAAGGTGGTGACAGATAACTTGTCTCTTTAGTCCACAGGTCTTAAGATGAGAAGAAATGTTCTTGATGATCGTACCTAAGGAATTGCACCTAGGGACACTTGGATATATGGGGACCTGGTTCTGAGGACCTATTCCTGGATTTTGGGCCAATGTGGTAATTGGATGAGTCTTGGAATAATTTGTAACTCAGTAATAGAGCACATTGAAAGGGCAGAATTGACTTTTCTTCAGTTCTTTGTAGCTGAAGAAACACAGACCGACTAGCCTGTCAACTGAAAACCTAAGATGGCAATACTCTAGAAACAGAAATTAGTCAAAAGTTGACTGAATCTTATTCAAATGGAAGCCTGCCCTAAGCTGGCACAATCCCTGACTGAACTGAGTGATCAGTCTTCAATGCTAGCATAAGGTGAATGCTCTAGTGGGAGATAACATCATCCAGGGTCACTACAGTTATTTTCTGTACAATACCTGGTATATAATAAAATATTATTATATGTGGAAAGAAACCAACCATATAACTAAAAACAAAGAAAAAAGCAGCTCAAGTCCCTAAAAGGTTGTTATGCATGATAATAAGGCCAATTCTTTCAGACAAGGGTATCTAAGAATTCAGAGTTCTCGGCATCATCTGTGTCTGTCAAATATTCCCATTCCAAGCCTCAGGGACCCATGCCTTTCCAGCCAGTGCCCTTACCTTAGAGTAACAGATCCCTGGGGTTGTGTATTTAAATGCCTTTACAGTTTTGCAACCCACACTGTTAGGCCTTGGGCCTGAACATCAGCCATATCTATCTTGCATCTATAAAAAATAAGATATCCCTTTAAGACCACCATAAAAGCTTTCTGTTTATTCCCCACCCACTCCAGCCCCAACCTTGAGAGTTCAAGATGCCAGAGGCTGTGTTGATTTTCCAGCAAAAGGAGCACATCCATACAGCAGCTGTGATGGCCATCTCCACCTGCCTGCCTAAGTCTCTGGTAATCTTCAGTGATTCAAGTCTCACCTTGCTACCCTCTGCCCTCCTACCACTGCCTTGCATTGGTCAATCTCTACCAGAAGGTACATAGCCCAGATGACAGAGGTCATAGAGGTCAGTCTCTAGGGAGGGAGCGTGAGAAGAGAAGGAAGAGGAACAAGCCTGGTGAAGCAAATGGGAATAACAGCACAAGCCATATACCTGTTTCTCAGATAGGTACTCAAGAAAATGATCCACAAATTAGAGTTATGGATAAGCAAGGAAAAGAAAGACAGGCACTGGAAAGAGGGGATTCAGCATGAATGGAGTAGCCAGGATGATGAAGAAAAGAAGCCCCAAGGCATCAGTCTGCAAGAATCTTAGCAGCAAGTGAATTTTGGAATGAGAGGACCAAATTTGAAGAAAAAAAAAAATTACTGAACATTGCAGCACTGCAGAACATGCTGCAAGGAGTTTTGTAGTTTTTAAGGGAATTCAGAGGATAAATTAGTGATAGGCACACAGAAAACTAAGTAAAGAAAATTGTAGGTAACTATCAGTTATAGGAAAGACACAACAGGGCAAGAATGGAAATGTAATCCTAGTAGCCCACGTGTGTCACCTCTGAACAATATCTGTACAATCCTAATCATGTAAAGAATAAAGAGTTTCCAATCTATGAACTTGTTCAAGGAGGTATTTTACACAATTGGTTTTTCCCTCTTTCTTTGGGCTGGCCAATCACCGAGAGTCATGCTACAGGCAACAGAGGATCCCCTGTGGCCATCGACCACATTTGGAGAAGCAGGGCCCCACAGGTTAGCATCTGTGCCAGAGTAGACACTACTCCTTTGTTCTCTTCCACAGGGAGTCCCACACTTGGTCAAATGCTGATCTTTGTGTTCCACCTGCTCTAAAAACTTATAGGTGCATTTTATGAAATCCAGGAATACATCTAGGGAAAACAGAAATCAGTTTCATGTTTTTATTAGAAGGTACAATCCAGTATCTCTCATTTTTAGGTTCAAAATTCTTATTAATGTTACCAATATAATATTAATGGAAATGCTTGACCATTTTATTATGAGAGAGAAAAGTAAAATGTAAAATGGAGTTGAATAAGAATACAATATTTTAAAACTTAACTTACTCGCATGAAATCCATAAGTGTATTATAAATGAAGGCTCCTCTGGGAAGAAAAAAACAGCTTCCAGGACTCAGATCATGGAAAAAGAAAAGTTCTTGTTCCTAGATTGAAACAATAATTGCATTTTAAATGTCATCTACTGTTGGTTAATACTGCACACACGATATGCTAGGAATCAAACAGATCATACTTAGTTATTTCCACTTTCTAATAATTGATGTTACAAGGCCCCTCAATACTTATACCTAAATATATGTAATATAATGTGTAAAAGGACAATTCATTATTTTAATCTTGAACATAACGTTACATCACCTTTTCTATTTACTACCAATTTCCTTACTTGGCACACTTGGAGCATGTATCCCATGGGGAAACAACATGGTGAAAAGGTAAGAAAAGTTCACTGAAGGAGGTGGGCTTTAAGTGATGATGTTGATTATAATGGCTGCCACTTACTGAGAGCCTGCACTGCACTGGGTGCCATCATCCAGTGTATGCCCACATCAACCCTGCATGGAGACTCAGCAAGAGAGAAAAGGCCACGGCATTTCCTAAGTGAATGCCTTGCCCATCACCCAACACAGCCAGTAAGCGGCAGAACTAAGACTGAAACTCAGGTCTAGCTACTCTAAGCCTCATTCTTCCTTTCTACACACTCCTCTGCCTCCCAAATACAATGCATGCTACTGAGTACACACAATGTGGAAAAACTTTATTTTTGTATCATGATAAAAATAAGAGTAGGATGCAATTTTTAAAATCTAATAAAGATACAGGAAGGCAGGAGGTTAGAAGACATTTAGGGTATTAGCATGAAAGAAAGAACTCAACAGCAGACTTTGAGTGCCAGCAAAACAGAAGATAAAAAGAGAAGAAGAAATCTTATTTTTAAAATAATTTCATTTCATGAGACATAATCATAAGCCAAGAAAGGCCTTTTAGCTCCATAGTGTTTAAGACACGGGGCATACCTTTCCGATCTTCCTGTGGTCTCGGTTCTTGACTTCCTCTTGGAACTTCTCCCAGGTTGTCATCATCTTGTTATCAGGAAAGGATATCCCATAGATCCTCTGCAGTGTCTCCATTTCAGGATTGCCCTCCCAATATGTTGAGGAATTCTAAATATCAAACAAGATTTTGGTAAACAAAGCTAGATTTAGTTATAAATAAACTGCTCTTTATAAATAAAAGAGCAGCTTATTTATAATAAACTAAACTAATTTTCCATTAAAACATCAATACAGCTTACTTCAAGACAACCTCTTATAGTGCTAGCAATAATCTTACATGGATTCTAACTAAACCTTCCCCACCCAAATTATACCATGAATCAGTAAGTTCTAGGAATGAAGTGAAAGTGAGTGGAAAGGAGGGATGCCTAGACAACAATGATACCTAGGAGGTGGCAGAAGAGGCTGGAGGTACAGGGGTGGAAAGATCAGTCTTGCTGATCTCCACATTGAGTAAAACAGTGCTGTCATCCAGCCCACATTTTATGGTAAGAAAACCAAGGCCCAGAAAGGTTGAGACTGCCCAGTCGCTCCCATGGCTCCTGACTCCTAGAGCGGTGCTTTCTCCATTATACCATCAAATGTCCTTTGCTTTTTTTCTTTTTCTGATAGTACATTATTCTCACATGCAGACAGATACTCTGGCTCGTTTTAGGGCAATTCAAGAAAACCATAGGGTATAGAACAGTATTTCAAAATACCATATGAGTCGGGCATGGTGACTCATGCCTGTTATCCCAGCACTTTGGGAAACAGTGGCAGGAGGCTCACATTGAGCCCAGGAGTTCGAGACCAACCCAGGCAACATAGGGAGACCTCATCTCTACAAAAAATCAAAACGTAGCCAGGTGTGGTGGCATGTGCCTGTAGTCCCAGTTACTAGGGAAGCTGAGGCAGAAGGATCATCTGAACCTGGCAGGTCAGGGTGGCAGTAAGCCATGATCGTGCCACTGTACTCCAGCCTGGGCAACAGAGTGAGACCTCAACTAAAATAATAATAAGAAGAAGAAGAAGAGGAAGACGACGACGATGAAGAAGAAGATGAAGAAGACGAAGAAGAAAAAGAAATACATCCTAACACTTACAATAAGGTTAAATGATAAAAGCTAAAAGCTACCTATAATGTAGTGTTCTAATTATCAAAATTCTACATAATTGCATTAGTTTTAATCATATAAAGTATTTTAAAATATCATGTTCAGACCACAAAACACAGAATTGAAATCCCTTATCTAGTCTACCTTAGGTTTGCTATATTTAAAAAAAATCCCTACCTTGAAAATTTTTATGGTTTTAATTTTTCCAGTGTGTCTCACATGGGGGCCTTTACAAAGGTCAATCAGTGGACCACACCTATAATGAAATATTTAGGACATGTTCAGACACAGTTATAGCTTTTTGGATTATTCAATAGCCCTCTAATTTTATGACAAAAATACCTAATTGTTCCTTGGTTTATTAACACAGAGCCCCGACTTACAATGCAAATATCAGGCAAAAGTTTGGGTCAAAGATGACACCACTATTAAAACACTCAGGACTGTAGCTAGGGATTTGCTTGCACATGTACTAGGAAGGATCTCCAAAAAACCCAGAATTACCTTTTGGAGGGTAGGTTCCTTATAGTACTGGCTTCCCTCACTAGGTAAGTGTTATAGGAACCCATCGGCATCAGTGTACCAGCTAGCATTGTTGTGAGAGGCTGCAGTTGGTTTCAATGAATTCTTTTGTGGCAAATAGGTGACTGATTCTTCCACCATGACAATGAACCTGCCCACACCATGCTGAGTGTTCAGCAGTTTCTGGGCAAAATGGCATGATCCCCATGTTCCACCCTTCCTATGCACCTGATCTCACCCCAAGTGGCTTCATTTTTGTTTCCTTGGATGAAAAAAGTCCTCAAAGGGGGCTGGGCATGGTTTCTCAAGCCTGTAATCCCAGCACTTTGAGAGGGTGAGGTGAGGGGATTGCCTGAGCCCACGGGTTTGAGAACAGCCTGGGAAACTTGGCGAGACCTCATCTTTACAATTAATCAAAAAATTAGCCAGACATGGTAGCGCGTACCTGTAGTTCCAGCTACTTGGAAGGCTGAGGCGGAAGGACTGCTTGAGCTCAGCAGGTCAACGCTGGGGTGGCCATGAGTATGCCAATGCACTCCAGCCTGAGCAACAGAGTAAGACTCCAACTCAAAAAAAAAAAAAAAAAAATCCTCAAAGGGAAAACTTTTTGCCTATATGGAAGAAGTGAAACAAAAAAACAGCAGAAGCACTAAAAGGTATCCAAATCGACAAGTTCAAAAACTGTTTTGAGCAGGGGAAAAAGCATCTTGATAGGTGTATTGTATCAAATAGAGAGTACTTTGAAGGTAACTGAAGTTTAAACATGTAAGAATAAACACACAATTTTTTATAAATAAATTCTAGGTTTTTTGGGTCCTCCCCAGTAATGAACAAAGACCTCCCAAACCTTAATAAGCACAATCTTTTTTTCAAGTTCAGATGTATTAACAGAGTTAAAATATAAATAAGAAAAGTCAGAGGGAAGGTTACTTAACATTAACCAATGTAAGGAAATTTTAGTAAAGAAAATAATACCATAACTATTCTAGTCAATTTTAAATGTTTTTTAAGTTCACCGATTTGAAGTATAAAAACTACAGAGTACACAAAAAGAGACTGGCTTATAGACTGACAAAGTTCTAAACATGAAAACAACATTTCTTTGAATGACCAGGCTTTGTTTTCTAAGATGCTTTTCTTTCTTTCTTTCTTTCTTTTTTTTTGAGTTGGAGTCTCACTCTGTCACCCAGACTGGAGTGCAGTGGCCGCTCCCGGCCACCGCAGTCTCGACTGCTGGGCTCCGGCAATCCTTCCACTCAGCCTTCCAAGTAGCCAGAATTACAGGCATGCGCTACCACGCCCGGCTGATTTTTTGATTTATTGTAGAGATGAGGTCTCGCTGCCCAGGCGGGTCTCGAACCCACAGGTTCAGGCAATCCACTCACCTCAGCTTCCCAAAGGCGCAGGATTACAGGCTGAGCCACCGAGCTCGGCTTTCTAAGATGTTTTTCTAAGATGGAAGTTGCGAGTAACACTCAAAGGAAAGGAATGAATGCCTAATTAGCCCAAGTCTTCAAAACTCCAATCTTCTAATCCCATAAATAAAAGCTCTTTTTTCCTCCAGGAATTAAATACATGTCATTCAAATTGATAGGATACAAAAAGTGTCAATGTTGACTTAAGTAAGGTCCTAAAACCAAAAGGTCAACTGTTAGAAGCCAGAAATGTAAAACTTAGCATACCTGTTGTATATCT
Source organism: Carlito syrichta (assembly GCF_000164805.1). Classification (NCBI taxonomy): domain Eukaryota; kingdom Metazoa; phylum Chordata; class Mammalia; order Primates; family Tarsiidae; genus Carlito; species Carlito syrichta. The sequence goes on along the minus strand of NW_007231627.1, from coordinate 17,198 downwards.
TCATTTTTAAACTTTAAGATAGTTATACTAACATTTATTTAAATTGTAGGTAATACATAATAAAACCTTATCAGGTCATTGGAAGGTACCAAACATAGTATAACATAATATTCCACATCAATGTCAAATGGCAACAAATTCATATCATAACTTAAGAAATGTACTATGCATAGCTATACACAAAGGGGATACGATTTTACTTATAGAACAATTAAAGCAGAGAACCATGAGAATTTGACTGTGGAAAATAAGTGCCCCGGTAGAGGACAATTGTGGTCACAATTATATAGAAACCAGGTTTCTAGGCAGGACCGTGAAGGTCCCAGCAGCACCCATATGGCTGGAATACACAGAAAGGGGACTAGCAATTACCCATAAGGCAGCTTTAAAAACCACATAAATAAAAAGAGGCTCAGAAGCCTAACAGAACTAAGGGATTCTGGTGTTGATTTCACCTGCCTCTTCTTACTATTTGATTTTGCTTTTGCACCCAATATTTTTTTTTGTCTCATTATGAATATCCTGCTAATGCAGGAAGGCTGATATATTTGGAGTCTAGATAATGGGGAGTACAATATGAGGCCAAGAATCACTGTGAGAAGAGACAACTCCTATGGCTCCCATTGCCACATTAATAAGGAGGTGGAAGGATGAACCAGAAACTCCTTGTCCCAACAGCTCCCCAAACTGTAAGGCACCAGGTGAACATAGTCTCACCCACATGGAGAAAGATCCTGTTATAGCTAACAACCAGAATATGAAATTTGAGTCTCTGTACCATCCTAATAACTAAAAAGGAGAAAAGAATGACTTCCCTTAGGTGAAAACGTTTTGGAGCTCCTTACTAAAGTGTATATCAGCTATGCAACTTAAATGTCCATCCACCAGAAAACAAACTGCTTCTACTTCAAATGCCTTCACATTTACCACTGAGCAGTGCTTAAAAGGTAAGAACACAAACCTGTAAACTGTGGTAGTTGGAGTGTTAACCTTCTTATTCAGCATGCGGCATTTAAATTTATTGTACTACAAGGAAAAATATATTTACATATTATTACACAAAACGTTTGAATGAAAAATACTAACTCTACTTTCTTCAAGAAATATTGAAAGGGCATTGAATAATATTCTAGGTGCTGAGACACTACAGATCCAAAGAGCTCACAGCCCATAGCTGTCCAATATGGGAGCCAGCAGACCACATGGCAACAGGGACTTAAAATGTGCTAATCTGAAGCAAGATAGGCTGTAGTGTAAAATACAAACACGCTGGCTTTAGAAGTGCTGTATAGGGAAAAAAACGAATATAAAATAGTTCACTAATTTTTTTATATTGGCTACATGTTAAATGGTATTTTTTATTGTAGGTTAAATAAAATTGTATTAAAATTAATTTCACCTTTCTTTTATTTTTCAAATATGATGTCAGAAAATTTAAGATTACATATGTGGCTCAGATTTGTGGATCACATTATATTTCTATTGGACAACACTATTCTAGGAGATCTTATTTTGACTACTTGAAATAAATAAAATTCTGACAAAGACAGAACTACATTATTAATTTGTTTAAAAACGAACATAAAGTGTATAATAAGTGAAAAATAGCACTACAATAAAAAAACGAATGTAATTATTTTCTTTTCCTTTTCTGCTTTCATCACTATATCATGATACCAAACATTAAATAATTACTTAAAGGAAGTAGTTGTTAGGAAGCTAAAAAAAAAAAAAATCCCAGACTTGTATGATTTAACTGCTTCATATCTATATGCCCAAATCAAATCATTTTCTTTCACAAAGATTCATTTCATTTAGTTCATAAAAGTATAAAAAAGGCAACTCACAGAAGAGAATAAAATATTTGCAAATTATGTATTTGCTAAGGGATTTATATCTAGAATATATAAAGAACTCCTATAACTCAAACGAACAAACAACCTGACTCAAAAATGGGCAAAAGATTTGAATAGACATTTTTTTTAAAAAGTCATTTCTCCAAAGAAGATATAAAATTAGTCAATAAACACATTAAGATGCTCATCACTATTAAATCATTAGAAAAATGAGTCAAAACCACAATGAGTTACCACTTCACATCCATTAGAATGGCTATGATTTTTTAAAAACCCAGAAAATAACAAGTGCCAATAAAGTTGTAGAAAAATGGGAACCCTTGTGCATTGTTTGTGGGAATGCAAAATAATGCAGCTGCTGTGTCAAATGATATGGCAAGTCCTCAAAAAATTAAAAATAGAATTGCCATACGATCCAGCAATTCCACTTCTGAGCATATACCCAAAAGAAGTGAAAACAGGAATTGAAACAGGAATCTGTACACCAATGGATTATAGTCAAAAGGTAGAAGCAACCTAAGTGTCCAGAGATGGATGAATCAATAAACACAATTGTATATACATACAATGGGATATTATTCAGCCTTAAAAAGAAAGAAATTTTTGACACATGCTACAACATGAACCTTAAGGATATTATGCTGAGTGAAACAAACTAATCACAAAAGGAAAAATACTGCATGATTCCACCAATATGATGTCCTAAGTGTAGTAAAATTCATACGGATAGTAAATAGAACAGTGGTTGCTAGGGGCAGGGGCCAGGAAGGAATGGGAAAAGAGTTTCTGTCTGGAAAGATGAAAAGCTCTGGAGATAGATGGTGGGGATCACTGCACAACACTGTGAGTGTACTTAATGCTACAGAACTGTATGCTTAAAAATGGTTAAAATGGTAAGTTTTTTATTTATATAATTTACCATTCAAAAAAAGAATAACTGCAACTTTGATCAAAACCAAATCTATTTTTTAATTCAAGCCCACAAAACTAATAATACTGTGCTTTCAAAATATATAAATTCTCTATGTATGATTTCAAAAGTAAAATTAGGAATATAATCAAGAGTATTGGTAAAAACAACATAAACAGAAATTTAAAGTTTTACACTAGTTTACTAGGTTACTCTAGTCTAAAATATTTTTAAAATGTTAACAGAAAATTCCAAAGAAAACGAAAAACCAGAATTGTATGAGATTATAAATACTGTTAAATTTATTGGTCAGATATTAACAATATTTAGAATTAATCAAATTTACAAACACACATATGAAAACTATTCACCTGCCACTTTACCTATACCTATGCCTGCCTGAAACTTTTCAGGAAACAGATGAGGAAAATGTCACAGTAAATGACTGGTAACAATCTCACAATAGGTCAACTGAATTGGAACAATTTGGTGAGCAACAGTCAATTACTGGGTGATGTAGCTAGTCTATGTTCATTATATTTTTTGGTGGGGGGGGTGAGTTGTTTCTGTTTTTTATTTTATGTTATTCTTATTATCCCTAGTAAACGGTTTTCATTCTAAGAGTTTCCCCATGATACCTTAAACATTTCCAGTAGGACTTCCTTGCTGACTTCTAATCTTTCAAAAGGTTGCTTTTCTTTTATGATAGCTTTACATATGTTCTCCAGTGTTGCCAATTCTGTGCTGGACACTGCTCTAAAAAGAAGAGCACATGAAAATCAAAAGATTTTTCACACATTATACATTTTCCTTTTTCCTCTGTGCTATAGCCTTTGGCACAGACACATTTTCTAAATTGAATTTGGTGTTTTATTGTAGCAGGATTTAAAGTCAGACATTCACACACAGAGCCAATATTCCTGCTTCTCAGAGCAGGAAGCTGAGATATCAACAGATGCCATGATCTGCCTTCAGATCTTCTCTGGTGCAAGATGTGTAGAAAAGCCCCGTCAGAAGACTCCCCTGTTGGACCATGAGCTCCTCTGAGGCCTGTTCTTCTGTGTGGGCCTCCTTGTCTTTCACACATTTATATTTTTGTTTCCAAGAGATGGCTTAAGTGCTCACTATGCCACTGCCCTTACTGGCTGTGGAATCTAAGCTGGGAGGGATCTGTGTGAACCGCAGTTCGCAGGCGCTCACTCCAGCAATCGGCCTCCACTCTTCATGGACTGACCTCTTGTCAGGCGTTTCCTAGTTGGTGCTCACTCCCCTCCTGCCACATTGGCTTCCTTGTCCTTTTTCATACAGTCACACACATTCCCACACCACGGCCATCCTACAGAAGCCTGAGATTCTCTGCCCCAGACGTCCATAGAAAGCCCTAGTATGCTCAGGGATCGCTCCCTCCCTCCATTTTGCTGTTCCAATGCCACCTGATCCTTCCTGACCACCTGTTTGTCATGACGCACACCTCCCTATGCTTGACTGATGCACCCTCTTACACTCATCACCACCTGTAGGAGATGGCTGCTTGTTCATTTACCGTCTCCCCCCCACAAGGCTGTTAGCTCCATGAGGAAAGACTGATTTGCTCACTGCTGAATCACCAGCACCAAGGACAGAGCACACAGTAGGCAGTAGGGAAAAAAATCTTGTTGAATGAATCCTGGAGTGATGGTAACAAGGGATAAAGCCGGATGTGACACTGCGCTACAATAAGAAATATGTATTTGGTCTTTGTCCAGTTCCTGGCACAGAGCTTCTAGGATCCTGAACTCTGGAGGATAAACACGTATTTTGTGTGCTCATGAAATGACCAGTTGCTGGGGGCTCCTAGGCAGCTTCAGGACAGGGGCTGTCACCAGAAAGATCAAGGCATGATTACAGGGTTAGAACTTTCAGCCCCCTCCCCAACCTCCTTTGGAGAAGAGAGGACCTAGAAACTGAGTTACCTCCTATGGTTAATAACTTAATCCATCATGCCTCAGTAATAAAACCTCCATAAACATTTCTAAACATCGAGGTTCTGGGAGCATCTAGATTGGTGAACACATCAGGTGCTGGGAGGGTGGCATGCCCAATGAGGCATGGGAGCCCTGTGCTGCTCCCATGTACCTCACTGCATGTTATTCATCTGTATCTTGGTCATAACCTTTATAATAAACCAGCAAAAGAAATTGGTATCTGAATTGGGGATGGACTTGTGGGACTGAACCCCTGGTTTGTGAAACCTGTGCTAACTCTGGGTGGTGTCAGAACTGAACTGGTCACTAGACACCCAGTTGGTGTTCAGAGAGTTGGAGAATTAGCTGTTGGGTTAGAAGAAACCCACACATGTGGCCAGAAGTGTTGTAGGTAAGCACATCCATGGTTGGGAGTGGAAACGGTTCAGCCTGGACAGGTGTGTAAGTAGTAGCTACAGAGCGTTGGATGGAGGTCACTAAGCAGATGGAGGAGACAGGCAGAGGCAAAATGCAGCATATTCATCCAGGCAAGGGATGTCAGGGGTCTGAGGGGTTACAGCACAAGTGAGAGAAGGTCAGAAGGATAGGAGAACTTTTCAGGAGATAAAACTGGCAGAACTGGATTGGACAGTGGGATGGTGGGGTGGTGGTGAGGAGTGGGCACGAACTGGATGGACTGAGGTTTCAGTTCTTGGAGCTGGTGGAATTTTTAAGAACTATAAGGAACACCGGGCAGGAAGTGGCCTGGAGTGGCCAGTGGCTAATGACTTCAAGCACAGACGTGCAGAATGCAAAGCCTCTGGCAGTCACTCCTGTCTGGCATTCAGCTGGGTGAAGAAAATCCTTTGAGAAGTTAAACTTGCATCTAAACGTATTAAACTTCCAAAAATGGTTAACCAATCTATAATCACACTATGCAATAAAGCTGATCCCTGAACTACATGGATTTGAACCAAACAGGTCCACTTATACACATTTTCTTCAGCCTCTGCCACTCCTAAGACAACAAGACAAACCCCTTCTCTTCCTTCTCAGCCAACTCAATATGAAGCTGATGAGGATGAAGACCTTTATGATGGTCTATTTCCACTTAATGAACAGTAAATACATTTTCTCTTCTTTATGATTTTCTTAATAATATTTACTTTTCTCTGGCTTACTTTATTATAAGAGTACAGTATATACTATATCTAACACAAAAAATATGTGTCAATCAACTATTTGTGCTGTAAGTAAGGCTACCAGTAGGTTATTAAGTTTTAGGGTAATCAAAAGTAATACTCGGATTTTTGACCACATGGGAGTCGGCATTCCTAACCCCCATGTTGTTTAAGGTCAGCCTTTCAGCGTTACTAGGCTGATATGTAACTGCCACAAAATAATGAAATAGAAACATGCATTCAGGAGTCAGTATGCAGTGGTGTTACCTGTCCTCGATGAACATGTCATAATAGAATCCGTTTTCAATGGGTGGACCATAGCACAGGTGGCCTCCATAGTAAAGCTCCATGGCCTCCCCGAGAATGTGGGCACTGGAGTGCCAATATACCTGCATGGCATGGAGAGGCTGTCAGCGACCACAACCAGGTCACGGACGATGAGTAAAAATAACGTAAGCAAGTGACACATTTTAAGGAGTTAAGTGGCCAGACCCAAAGGCAACATCAATTTGAAAAGAAAATCTGCAATGGTCACTTAGAAAAGAATATTCCAGAGTCCTCTCTGGCACTCTGTCAGAGTCACTCCCATAGCCCTAGAGCAGAGCTGCTCTGCTGAGAGCCAAGGTGAGGGCTCAGTTAGACATCACTTCCTCTGCACATAGTCACTGTGGACCACTACCCCCTCGGGACACGAGCATAGCAACTGCAAGGAGCCCTGATGGAGGCCCAGTGTGGGAGGAAGGCCGAAGAGTGCCAGATGCTAGCTGCCCTGTTTTTCCTCAAGGGGCAGCATCTGTGAGCTAAACATGGAGCACTAAAGAGGCTGCTCATAACATTGCTAAAGTTAACGAGGTTTCACCTCTCCATGCAGTCTTCACATGTGTGGGAGTCTGAAAGAAGGTTGGCAAAATAAAAGTGTGGCCAGGGAATGCCTGTGGCTGCCTGAAACCCCTGAGCAGTGTACACATGGGCTAATTAACCGAAGTCCAAGGGAGGGGTCATCAGATCTACAAGTTCAAAAAGTTGATTTGGCTTTTGAATTCCCAAAGAATTAATTTTAGTTATTTATAGGTAGCCTAAAACTAACCAAAGTCACCAAGTAAATATACAATAGGTTCCAAAGGAGCAAGAAGACGGAGTTCTCTGTCAGCACTTTCCCTTTATTAAATAGAAAACATATGACAATTAGAAAACTGCTTGATAAAATAAACTGGAGCAATGAGAGTGAGCAGCTGTGTGCAATCCCAACGCACAGCAAGGCTGGGATGGGTCTACAAATGGGCCCAGAGGTCCATCCTGGGAGCAGACATTCTTCAGATGCAGCCAGGACAGCAGGCTGGCTGCCAGCCTCAACCCACCTCTCCCCTGTGGGGAACCGTCCACACCTAGATACCTGCTGAGCCAAACCTGTGTTAGGTGTTGGGGACACAAGAGTGAAAGAAACAGATCTAGTCATTGCCCCCAGTGGTCACAGCCTACTAGAAAAGAGACAGGCCACAAACAGACCTGGAAGTGTGCAATCATAAGATGAGAAGGGAAATAACTGGGAATGAACAGTCTGTAGCAAAGAATACTAGTGAATTCCCTACATCCATGGGGTTCATGGAGCCTGTGTGACTCATGTGTAGGGGATAGCACAAAGTAAGGAAGATTAGAGTGCAAGGAAGGGCCAGCAACCATGCAGGGCTGGGAGGGGAAGTGGGTTTTATTCCAAATGCAATGGGATATGTTAAAGGATTTTAAGCAAAAATAATTTACATTTTAAAACCCTGCTTGACAGCTGTACAGGAATTGACTTAGGGGACCAAACAGCTAGTTCATTGGGTAGTGCTATGACAAAATGGTGCAGATTAGCAGGCAGTGGTGATGGAGAGAGTGGGAAGTGGGCAGATTCTGGGCCAGTAGCAAAGTAACATCTGCTGGGCTTACCCATACACTGAGGACCGGAGTGGAAGGAGGGGAGCGCTCACACACAACCTCTAAGGTCCTGGGCGGAGCAACTGGGTAAGGAGTGGAACAGTGCACTGAGATGGCCATGTGGTAGAGGGCTTTTAGAAAATGCTTCAAAACATATATCACAATTAAAATGTTTCAGTTTGTTAGTGCAAAAGGCAGTACTCAGTACTGCAGCTAAAACCACAAGTCCCTTCCCGTGACGCTGTGCTCAGTGCCTGTAGCCAAAACCATAAGCTTGTGCTATTGTTACAAAAAGTGCAAAACCTTACACCATGAAAAGCCCCTTCCCCCGCAAAGCCAATGTAAAACCTATATAAGCTGAGACCCGACTGCCATCAGGCCCAGGCTTTGTGATTCGAGTCTGCTGGGCCAAAAATGCCAGCATTCCAGTAATAAATGCAGCTTCCTGATTATCAGCCTCCGGGTCATGGTCTCTCTGATTTGTTTTCCCACAACAGGCAAGCAGGAAAGAGATGTATTTTGGGAGTTAAAATCAAGAATTCGGTGGTGAATGTACTGAACTAAGGTTCCTGTATAGTATTTAGTTGGAGACATCACACAGAGAATAGTGCATACACACCAAGGGCTGTCTAGCTAGAGTTGACAGTTGAAATTTACAGAATTTTACTTTCTGGATCACTTTTAATTAAACACAGTTTTATTAATAGTGCATTGTTTAGATACTTTGTATATTTAAAACAGAAATCATAATGTGCTTTGTACTCTGGATTAAGAAATTAAGAAATTTAGCATAAGCTTCACAATTAATATGACCTAAGCTAACCATAGATTAGGTTTTATGGAAATAATGAACTGCTTCAAGGATTCCTGCAAAGTTAAGGTGACAATGTATGTCAGAAACCTATGTGAAAAGGTGGTGTTTATATCAGAGAAAATTACATTAATAAGGAAAAGATATTTGAGTTTTGATAATTTCTCCCAATTTTCCTATACATATTAAATTATAAGGCAGAACCATTTTAAAGAGTCTATTAAAAATTCATTTCAAATACACATTCACTTAATAACTAAAGCATCCTAACTTAGGGAAACAATTACTTTAAGAATAACAAATATGGCTACTTAAAAATTGATATATATTTGTATATATTAATTCCACAAATATTTATTAAATATTTGTTAAATATCAATATTCAAATTTTAAATCTTAGAAGTCCCACCAAAATTCAACATTCTTGAATTCACTATGTGTCTTCTTATATAATGTAGTTTACAAAAAACACAAATACCCAAAGTTTGGTTGTCAGGTTTTTAAATACTTACAGCTTCAGCTTCCTCATTCTCAAACATAAGCAGCTCCAGAGTGGAATCTCCTTCCAATGGGCGGTCCAGGTCCCACAATTCACCATTGACTTTGGCTATGACTGTGTTTTCAGCCAGTTCTTGACTAGTAAGAGAAAAACCACTGGGAAGTTAACCTTATCACTGTTACAATGATTCATTAAAAGAAAAGATTACAGTAACTTCCAGGGTATTTTTTTTTTTTTTTTTGAGTTGGAGTCTCACTCTGTTGCCCAGACTGGAGTGCAGTGGCCGCTCCCGGCCACCGCAGCCTCGACCTGCTGGGCTCCGGCGATCCTTCCGCCTCAGCCTTCCAAGTAGCCAGAATTACAGGCATGCGCTACCACACCCAGCTGATTTTTTGATTTATTGTAGAGATGAGGTCTTGCTGCCCAGGCGGGTCTCAGGCAATCCACTCACCTCAGCCTCCCAAAGGCGCAGGATTACAGGCTGAGCCACCGAGCCCGGCTTATTTTTTTCCCCAAGCAGTTAGAAAGCACAAATATAAACTAATAGGATAGAGATTTTTTTATTTTGCAACATTTATTTTATGTACAAAGGTAATACATGTTCACTGCAGCAAAAAAAAAAAGGGAAAACAGAGCACACAGAATAAAATTAAGATCACATACCAATCTCAGAAATAACATTTTGTTACATTTCTTTCTCAAAACATTTTGTTACTTTTCTTTCTAGTTGGTATTCTCCATCCATCCACCCTACCCACACACAGGTACTTTTTTAAAAAGCATAGTTGGCACTTGGTGGCTCATGCCTACAATCCAGCACCTTGGGAGGTCAAGGCAAGAGGATAGCCTGAGGCCAGAAGTTTGAGACCAGCCAGCAACAGTGAGATCTTGTCTCTAAAACAATTAAAAACTAGCAGGGCATGCTTGGGAGGCTGAGGCAGAAGGATCGCCTGAGCCCAGGAGGTAGAGGCTGCGATGAGCCATGAACATGCCACTGCACTTCAGCTTGGGTAACAATGCGGAAAAAAAAATTTGGCCAGGTACAGTGCCTCATGCTTATAATCGCAGCATTTTGGGAGGGTGAAGTGGGAGGACTACTTGAGCCCAAGCAGTTCGAGACCAGCATGGGCAACACAGCGAGACCTTTCTCTACAAAAATTAAAAAAAAAAAAAAAATTAACCAGGCTTGGTGGTGCATGTCTATAGTTCCAGCTACTCAGGAGGATAAGGCAGGAGGATCTCCTGAGCCCAAGAGATCAAGACTGAGGCAAGTCATGATTGTGCCATTGTACTCCACCCTGGGTGATAGAGTAAGATCCCGATTAAAAAAGTTATGGCAATTTTTTTTTTTTTTGTAGCTGGAACTTCAGGAATACACCACCAAGTCTGGCTAATTTTTTAATTTTTTATAGAGATGAGGTCTCACTGTGTAGCCTAGGTTGGTCGTGAACTCCTGGGCTCAAGCAATCCTCCCATCTCTACCTCCAAAAATGATGGGGTTACAGGTATGAGCCACCATGCCCAGCCTATATTATAAGTTTCTAACCTGTTTGTCACTTCCATGCCATCAGACAGACTCCTAAAGCAGTCTAGAAGTATCATATTCATGAATGAAGCCTCCACTCCTGCACATTTAGGTTCCCTTTAAGTGTTGCTCTCTAAAAGTACACTTCACAGACATCCACACACTTGCATCTAGTGGCCTCCATGACTATCTTGTGAGAATAAGCCCACGAAAGTGAAACTGCTAGGTCAAAGGGCAAGCATCTTTGAAAGTGTTCTCAAATATATCATCTGAGTGTATTACTTCCACGTACCCTAAAAGGTTTTTTTAAATCATTCTCAATACAATGTTGAAAATTGTTTTATTTGATTTCTTTACTAATTTTAGTAATGCTTACTAGCTGTTACTTTTATGAACTGTCCACATTCTTTGCCTATTTTTTAGTGAGATGTTGATCTTTCTCTCTCTCTCTCTCTCTCTCTGTGTGTGTGTGTGTGTGTGTGTGTGTGTGTGTGTGTGTATGTGTGTGTATGTGTGTGTCTTTTAAATAACATTTACTGCTTGAAAATTACTGACAAAAATACCAAGTTAAGAAATCTGGAAAGCACAGAAAAGCACAAAGCAAAAAATATCACCCACAATCCCACTAACCAGAAATTACTGTTAACATTTTGTTATTTGTTCTTTCACATTATTTGATATATATACCAATATAAAAAATGTAATAGCATCATCACATATACATGCTATTTTATAATCTACTTTTTTTTTTGAGTTGGAGTCTCGCTCTTGTTGCCCAGGCTGGAGTGCAGTGGCACACACACAACCACTGCAGCCTTGACCTACTGGGCTCAGGCGATCTTTCTGTCTCAGCCTTCCGAGCAGCTGGAACTACAGACACATGACACCAAGAGTTTTTGTGATTTATTGTAGAGACGAGGTCTCACCAAGCTGCCCAGGCTGGTCTCGACCCCGTGGGCTCAGGCAATCCTCTCACCTTGGCCTCCAAAGTGCTGGGATTACAGGCTGAGCCACCAAGCCCAGGCGAGAAATGTTTTTTTTAAACAGCCTGTAACCTACTTCTTAAACTTAACGATCAATCACAGAATTTTCCCTAATAGGACACAGGCTTGAAAAATGCTAGAAGCAGAACTGCTAGGTCAAAGAAAATGCAGTTTTAGTGATTTCTGTTGGAATACACTGGAAAATGTTCCTGCCAGCAAAGGCACAAGAGTTTTTCATCTCTGTACTCTCATGATGTCAGGTTCTATTAAGTCATACCACTTCTACAATGTAATGTTTTAGTTTGTATTTCTGTGATTAACTTGAGCAAACAGTACAGCATTGTGGTTAGGAGGACACCAGTGTGAAGCCAATCTACTCAGCTTCAGCTGTCTCATCTATAAAATATGGATTATAGTACCTTCCTCATACATTTATTCTAAGATGACATAATACATGCATATGATAGCACTTAATCAATGTTAGATTTGTTATTAACGAAACAAATTTTATTTTCATTTTACTGGCTGTAATAGACTGCTACGCATTCCTCAGACCCATTCTGCCCTTCTAGAAGAAGAGTTTTGCAGACTTCCTTGCAGCTAGATGTGGCCATAAGAACAAGTTTAAAGCCAGTGAATACAAGCAGAAGTGATACACTTCTGTGTCTCAGCCTTAAGATAGTGGAGGGCACTTCACCCTGTCTCCACCTTCTGTGGATGGGAATACACATGCTGTTCCCTCTGGACCATGTAGACAAGGCAACACTGTACCAGATGGCCCAGCAACTAGATGCAAGGGACTCAGGTCCCCAAATAACTGCATGGGGAAGCACTGCCCTGCCAACCTGGACTACTCACCTCCAGACTGCCATATGAGAGAGAAACTGTGACCACGTTGACTCCACTAAGCTTTTTGCGGAGTCTCTTGCAGTAGCTTAGACTATACCATAAGTAATACAGAAATAAGGACCTGGAATTAACAACAAAACATGATCCACTGGCTAAGCAGACTGGCAGTGGGTTATGAGGAAACAGACTCTAAGACTGCAAAGCCAATAACTTTTGTTATGGCATAGCACAGTATTTGATACAACTTGCAAGCAAGCCATGTGTTACGGTGCTTGCAGCCTATGAGGAAGCAGAGAGAAAAGGGCAGAGCATTGGTATACACAGGATAACTCAGTGCTTTTAGCAAGCACCACCAGAATGAGAAAAGCTCAGATGAGTATGATCTAGTTTGCGAGCAGAGATGGAAGGGAGAGGGCTTTGCCAAGGGAAGCTCTCTCTGCCTGTAGCGTGTTATTCAAATTGCCTCAGAGTCCAGAAATCTGGTGCTGGGCCATACTGGAAAGACAATCATCTGCACCAAACAGCAGAGGGACGGATACTGACAGCCCTTCGCAAAGGGCACACATGAAGACAGACAATAGGAGCCAGAGAACTGCAAGGATTAGAGAGTAAGTGCACTGCCCTCCCACAAGTCTGGTGTTTCACATAACCTCAGTCCACTAAACTGAGGAAGAGAGGAATGAGCCAAACACAAAAGCCAGGAAACAAAGGGTGAGAGAGTCTCTGCCCAGAAGGATTCTTTAAGTGAGATTACTTTCAAGTGGAAGTGATTAGCAGCAAACAGACCAGAAGCCTACTACAGTTAGCTATTTGAGGGAATTGAACTGCCAAACTATAAGCCCTGCTTACAAATATCTGTGGCTACATGATCCTTCAAGGAACCCTCAACCCCCAAGGGTGGTGACTGTACAGCCCCCAAAAGGACAAACTCTCCTGTACTTTAAATAGGACAAACGAAGGTAATGGGCAACTATAAACTTCCCAAATAGCAAAGTCAGGGCCCATGTAGGACTGCAGACAAGACAGCTGCTTCCAGAGAACAAAGGGTGGCCAGATGGGCTGATCCAAGCACTAACCACTGCCAGGCTGGGGGCCTCACAATCGCTGCAGAATCAGATGACTTCTGTGTACCACTGTCTGTTGTCTTTCTCCTGTTTTCAGATGGACACTTTAATTGTGATTGTCTTGTGTTTCTTGCTTAGATGTGCAGCATGAGCACACTCTTCCATTAGTTTATTTGTTGTCGGTATACAAGTAGCCTGATGGGGGTGTCCTGCACATCACTTGGAAATCCCAGGCTTTGACCTATGGAACTTGGAGTTGTCTCACTTGGGGAGCAAGTGTTGAATGCTGAAAGAATATGCATACTCACAGATATCTGGATGTCAGAGGGGCAGACGGTGGCAGACTCTCTGTTGTCCCCTGAACCATTCCTCTCTTTTGTGGTGTGAATGCTTTAGCTGGACATGTGGTTAGTCTGCCAATGGAGCTACATTTCCATTCTCTCTTATAGCTAGGTGTGGCCATGTAACTGAATGTGGGCTCAAAGGATGAAGTGGAAATGGAAGTGAGCCAATATGGGGTCTTGGTCACAAAGTGTCACTGTTCTTCCTCCTCTCTTCCCCATCTACACCAGGGTCCATGAATGGGACCCAGCTTTTACTGCTGGCCATGAACAAACCTTACCTAGGGATGGCAGATCAACACGATGAAAAGAAGCTGGGTCCATAAATGACTGCATGGACCAGAGATGTCCATCAGCCTGAAGTGGTCACTTCTAGATTGTTACATGAGCCATAGTTTTTAGGGGTCTTTGTTGCAGCAGTTTCGTCTAATTCACTGGGTCTTAAATTTAGCTTGCAGCAGAAGCCCTTGGAGGGTTTATAAAAACATATATATCTGCTTTAGGGGAGTCCCATAAATCGCTTTTCTAACAAGTTTCCAGGTGATGCTGATGCTGCCGGTTTGGGGACTACACTTTGAGAAACACTGACCTAAGACATTTAACTTGCAACCTGACTTTCCTTGAGAAAACATAAACTTAGTTTTGCCCTCAAGCCCATTTTTCCCTAGCACATCATTCCTGGAAAACACGTAAACAGGCTGTGAGGGCCTTCAGGGTACACAATATAAAAGGATCAGAAATACAACCTCAGTTATTGTTTTCAAAGGAAACGTGAGGATTCAGTGTAATATGGTCTTTCAAGGATTATACTTTTTTCTTTTCTGTTATATATTTTTATTAGAACAGGAAGAGATTGTGTTCTGATATTCAATTACTTATGTAAATGGCCTTTTTAAAAGCCAGAGGGAAAAAAATAATTATATTTAATTTGTTCAACTGAACAAGAAAAAAAGTTTAGCAGTCCCTACAAAAATGTTTTCACCAGGCTTTCACCAGGTTTCACCAGTCCCTACAAAAACGTTTTCACCAGGTACTATTACTTAACACTGACCAACTTTTCCAAACTGTGGTTTACCTAATTTCAGCAGCCACTTGATAAGGTGTTGTTTTCCAAACCTCCCCTTCCACAGTTGGCCCATCCACCACTTGCACTGTGATCACATCACTCGTGTTCTCCTTGTTTTCATAAATGGCAAGTAAGAGCTGATGATCTTTCTTCAGTATTTCAAAAAGCTTCAATCTTTCTTTTATGAAATATGGTTGCTGTTTCACCTGAAAATCATTAGAATACAATGAGGTTTATATGCCTAAATCAGTTCCACCCCCTCACTGCCTTCCCAGCATACCATAAGTCTATTCTCTCACTCCCACTTACAATGGTTTGAATTATAATTTTTTTACTTTACAATGGTGTGAACGGGATATTCATTCAGTAGAAACTGTACTTGAGTGTCCATACAACCATTCTGCTTTTCACTCAGTACAGTACTCAATAAACTACATGTGACATCCAACACTTTACCATAAAAAAGGCTTTGTGTTAGATGATTTTGCCCAGCTGTAGGCTAACATAAGCGTTCTGAACACATTTAAGGCTAAGCTAGGGTGTTTGGTAGGTTAGGTGTACTAAACCCCAACATAAGTCAAACAGCAAGGACCTCCAGAAGACTTCTCTGCACTTACCTTAATTACTGCTTAGCTCTAAAGGTCCAGCTCAAAGCTTCCCTCCCCTAATTACTGCACCCATGGGCATCTCCCTTTTCCACTGTTTACAGGGTGTGTACACGAATCACAGAGCACAGCACACCATCTTACTCTGTTCTAGTCGTTTCTCCTGCATTTGCCTAACTCCTCAACCAGAATGATTCCTTTGAGCCAGGTATTCCTCCTTTGCTCCTACCAAGTGTTGAAGCTGGATACTTTCTGGTTGCTTTAATGATTTATATTAACAGAGTAGCCAGTATTCTTATTGTTTTAATGATTTATATTAAAATAGCAAAGTAGCTAGTATTCTTATTGTTTTAATGATTTATATTAACAGAGCAAAGTAGCTAGTATTCTTAATACAAAAGAAGAGCTATTTGGGTTGCTATCTCAACTTCAATAGACTGAGGAGCACTCTAAATACAGGCATGTGGGTAGCTCATTTCTCAGTTAGGACATCACATATGTAAGGTTTGCCAAGTTTTAAATATACGAATGTGGCCTCAAAATAATTTCATTAGTAATTACTTTTTATTAAAAATCACAGATAATTAGCTATATACATACAAATTTAAAATTATAGGTAGTATCTTATATTGTTTCCATAGCAACAATTTACCTCACTGTCAGGCTCATTTTCCTTCCTTTTCTTCTTTTTGGTATCTTTTTCCTGGCTTTGACTAGAAGAAGGCTGAAAGACACATTATAAATAACTCACACCAAAGGCAAGAAAGACTAACACTCTCCAACTTGAGGAAGGAGTGGGACATGCCAGCAGGCTGCAAGGGCCCCATGTCTCGAGGCTCATAGCTGGGCTCTCCTGACCATCACCTACAACCCTCAGTGGGCAAGTCATTTTCCAGAGTTCAGTCCTTCCTCTTCTGTGCATTCACATCCTTGCTAAGCACGTTTAATATATCTTGCTCTTTAAAGTATTCTCCCCTAAGCTTTAAACAAGTATGGATGCTGGGAAACGTGTAGCTATCAACATAGACTTCAAATACATGATTTCATGTTGCTGGTTCACCACAGTTGTCCTCCCCGAAGAACTGAAGAACAACTCACAGCCCGAGAAGCTGCAGGACTCAGAAAGTGTATGATGTTAAAAAAAAAAAAAAAAAAGACTCTGGCATTTAATGGACTAAAACAGTAAAATACTGTACTAAATAATAATGTTAAGTATACAGCTCTCTCAAGATAAGTACCAAGACAAGCAAACAAAAAACTAAAACCATGTGTCCTAAAAAAAACTCCTAACAAGTCATCAGAGATCATGGAAAGGCTTATACATGCGGCTGTTGGTCGTTCTGCCCCAGAATGAGTTTGAAACACGCCAGCATTTTTTCAAACAAATCAAAATGCTATTTCTGCTACTTAAAACAAAAAACAAACAAACGTGTGGCAGGCTATTTAAGGGAAGAGCTGAGGAAGCACACCACTAGGTCAGCCTGCAGACTGACGGAAATCCAGCGGTTCTCCAGAAGCGCAGGGCGGGGCACGACAGACGAGGGCCGAGCAGGGTGCGGGGGTAGCACGCGCAATGCTCCGTGCCCGGCGGCCCGCACACCCCGCGCGGCCCCTGACCTCCCAGAGCCGAAAGCCACCAAGCGCGCGC